>NC_041390.1:97311039-97450484 GCF_002162155.2 Triticum dicoccoides
CCTCCCTCCTCTCCGGTGAGCTCCTCCTCCCTCCTCTCCGGTGAGCTCCTCCTCCCTCCTCTCCTCCCATCCCCTCATGGTTTCTCCTTCCTCCTCTCCTCTCCGATGCTCCGGTGAACTCCTCTCTGGCGACCTCCTCCTCCTCTCCGGCGATGTAGGAGAGCGCCTCTCCGGTGACCTCCTCCTCCTCCTCCTCTCCGGCGAACTCCTCTCCGGCAAAAGAACACGGCAAAATAATGTAAAAGATTCAAAACAGGAACAAAATCTAAAATAATATCGTGCCAAAAAACGAGCAAAAAATGGGCAAAAAAATCACGATCCAGATCCAAATTCAAAATTCAAAAAATAGCAATGGCGCACGGTGGGGGTTAGACGGTGCGCCACTACTATTTTCCCACCTTCAAAATTCAAAAATACTAATGGCGCACCAGTGTCCTATACTAATGGCGCACCAGCGGTGCGCCATTAGAATACCAGATTCTAATAGCGCACCACAGGTGCGCCATTAGAAAAAAATTCTAGTGGCGTGATGCTAATGGCGCACCGGTAGTGCGCCATTAGTAGGCAAAACCGGTGCGCCATTAGTAGGCCTTTTCCTAGTAGTGCTCCACGGAGGCAGTGGGGTGAATCGGAGTATGTTGTCGGCGGTGCGCACTACTGGACACGGCCGGTTCGTCTTCCACATGTCTGTTGTAACTCCGGCTTGGTCGGGGAGTAGAACGAATCCTCTCACGGCTGTGTGAATACGCTTGTTGTTGATTCAGTGCTGTCTGAAGGAGATCCCTTGCCCAACGCGCTTCCACTGCAACTGGTGATTCGCCGTCGGTTGGGAGAGCCGCCAGGCATGAAGCGGCGGCCACAATATTATCCAACAGGTTGGAATAATGCCCGGGCGGCGTTGATGATACAAAGTTGTTCTGGCGAGGCAGGTTTGTTGCGCGTGGCTGAACCGGCGCTCCTGCTTCCGGTGCCCCCGCCCGGTTTGGCGCGGGTTGGTTACCAGCTCCTGCACCTGGCGTGTTGAAAAGATTCTGCGGCTCATAAACCAACGGGAGACGTGATCGGTACCTTCTTCTCATGACTTCTTCTGAAGCATTCTGATCCAGTCTAATCCGATAAGCTCGTGCTTCCAACTCGGCCCGCTCTGTGGCCATCCTGGCGTTCTCTGCTGCCAGGTCTGCTTTAGCCTGGGCTATCTGATCTTTCACCTTTTGAATCTCCGCATTGTGCTGATCCTTGGCTGCTGCGTCTACCTCCACGGACATCAGTGCCGCTAGAGCGTCAAACAAATCAGACAAGTCTTGGGACGGAGGCGGCGCCGAGCTTCCTGTCCCTGCTGGTGTGGCCATCGTTGAACCGGAGAGCATTGCTACGGCGGTAGATGAATGAGGCGCTGGTCGTGTGCCGGCCATGAAGACGGCGGCCCGGTTTGGCAGACCGGGGGAATCCGGAATACTGTTGCCCTCGGATCCTCCCTCAATCGGTCCGTCATGCAACTGGTAAAGCGATTCAGTTTCTCCAAAAGACTCATCACCGCTACGGACTACGGTTTCTTCGTCGGAGACCGGTTCCTCCTCGTACCCCGAACCATGGATGACACCTACGAAAACATGCCTTGCCTCAGGCTGAACCGGTGAAGAACCTGCACGCCGAGCCGTTTCGATGATGTCGGTGCAGGTGCCCGACTCGGGGGCCGGTTCACCGATCTTGCCGATGAAGACGTGAATCCCACCAAAGGGGACCTGGTACCCATATTCGATTGAATCGGCCTCGGGACCCCATCCTGCGTTGTCGATGTAGAGCTTGCCGCGGCGACTCTTCGTCATCCGGCCCACAGCGTATCCCTTAAGTCCATCGAAGCTGCCTTTCAAGAACTCGAAACCATCGTGGGATGGCCCCACGGTGGGCGCCAACTGTCGCGGAATTGTCACGGCAGATGTCCTCATGAAAGGACTTAGTCGTGGAGCCATCGCTACGGGTTAACTTGAAAGGGTTAAACCAGACAAGGGGACACGGGAGTTTTATACTAGTTCGGCCCCTTCGGTGAAGGTAAAAGCCTATGTCTAGTTGTGATTGGTATTGCTGGGGTTTCGAAGACCAGGGAGTGAATCCGCTTTGTCTGGCTTCGAGTTGTTGTTCTCTGTCCCTAAACCGCCGCCGGATCACCCCTTTATATACTCAGGAGGACCCCGGCTGGTTTACAGAGTCCCGAGGCTAGCTCATACAAGTGTCCGCCTTGGTCTCTTCTTTCCTATCTTACAATGCAAGTTAATACAATCATGGCGGTTTACTATCATGGGCCCTAAATCGCCCGCGGGCTCTGGGCCTCTAAGCTTTATCCGTAAAGCGCCATCTTCTGGAGTTCCTTGGGCTTCAGTATAGCTGAAGGTGAACCGGCCCCTCCTGGGCGGTTTACCCTCAGAGGTTATATCCTCGACAATAATGAACTGGGAGACCATGAGCGGCTCCTCCCCCTCCCTGAGCTGCGCGATCTTGGGGTCCAGCGTGAGCCCACACGGAAGCACGGCAACTCCACGGTCCGCCCCGGGCCCGGAACTCGTCACCGGTGAGCATGATGGAGTGCGGGTCCGGCAGCGACCTTGCGGAGCGAGCCGCCGGCGCGGGAGGAGTTGAGGCGGCCGAGGTCGAGCCCGGAGATGATCCCCGATGGCGCCGCCTCGAGGGCCTTCCGGTGCGCGCGCACGAAGGGCCGCGCCGGTGCGCCGCACCGGCCCGCCACCTCGTCGACGTGCAGCGGCGGTTGGATTTGGATGGGGATGGCCATGTTGCTATGGTGTAGCGAGCAGAGGTGGCGGCGGCGATGGGGAAAAGGGAGCGTGAGCGGCAGCAGCGAAGGGGATAAGGGAGCTAGGGGGATAAGGGTGCTAGGACGGTGACGGGGGACCGTCGTTGTCGATTTGGATCGGGGAGAGGATTGGGGTGGGTGGCGGATCTTGAGTTAAAGAATGGAGGTGGGGGAGGGAGGAATGATAGAAAGAATGGAGGCGGGGTGGCGTGGGTGGGTGGAAAATGTCCATGAGGACAGACCTAGGGTTTCGACTCGGGTGGGTTTGGGCCGTTGGATCCGGAAGCATCCAACGGTGGTTGATGCATGATCCGCGTGATATGCCCATGGTCCAAGTAGAACGCATCAAACCATTTGATAACCTTATGACCATATAAATTGGTCATGATCGATTCAAGATAAAAAGTTTCATTCCATTTTTTAGTGCTCAAAATGAGTTTTTTTTGTGAAAGTCCTATCAAATAATTGTTCAAATGATCTCATATTGTGCACAATGGTGCATCTTGGAATTTCAAACAATGTTGCCTAAGGGAGTTTTCATTTTCTTTGCACGGAAAATTCATTTTCTATTTTTCGAGTGCCCGAAAAGAGGTTTTTTTGAAGGACCTACCATATATTTGTTGCAAAATTGTACAAAATCAATTTTCTAAAATACTAGGACATATTTAATGCACAATTGACCAAATGGTTGGGTGTAAAAAAAATTGATCCACCTCTCGTGAAAAAGACAAATTTCCGCCGATTCAGTTGGAAGCAAGTCAAATTTGAACTGTAGCTACCTCGTAGTTTTCTCTTCATTTTTTTCCAAAAATCATTTCTAGGTACATAAGTATCTATTTAATCAGAGAAACACCAAAAAAATTCCAAGATTCAACCACTAGCTAGGAACGGTCATTCCCGCCATTTTGACCGCATTTTGAAACGAGCATAAAAAATTCAAAAAAATCAAAAATTGGAAAACCTTCGCATTGTTTCATTATATGTGGCCAAGTTCCCTGGAAAAATAACAAACTTGTAGTACAACAATTATTTAAAAAAATGTTCTCAGAAACGAGCTATCATGCGTGAAGATTCATGGCTTTCAAGCCAAATGATCAATCGTATGGCCACATTCATGGCATAGTTTGTTCAAATGATCTCATATTGTGCACAAGGGTACATCTTGGAATTCCAAACAATGTTGCCTAAGGAATTTTTCATTTTCTTTGGACGAAAAACCATTTTCCATTTTTTGAGTGCCCAAAAGGAGGTTTTTTGTGAAGGACCTCCCAAATAATTGTTGCAAAATTTGACCAAATCAATTTTATAAAATACAAGGCCATATTTAATGCACAATTGACCAAATGGTTGGGTGTAAAAAGTTTTGATCCACCTCTCGTGAAAAAGACAAATTTCCACCGATTCAGGTGGAAGCGGGTCAAATTTGAACTTTAGCTGCCTTGTAGTTTGCTCTTTATTTTTTCCAAAAATCATTTCTTGGTACATAAGTATCTATTTAATAAGAGAAACACCAAAAAATTCCAAGATTCAACCACTAGCTGGGAACAGTCATTCCCGCGGTTTTGACCGCATTTTGAAACAGGCATAAAAACTTCAAAAAAAATCAAAAAATTGGGAAACTTCGCATTGTGTCATTATATGTGGCCAAGTTCACAGAAAAAATAACAAACTTGTAATATGGCAATTATATAAAAAAAGTGTTCTCAGAAACGATCTATCAAGTATGGAGATCAATGGCTTTCAAGCCAAATGATAAATCTTATGGCCACATTCATGGCATAGTTTGTTCAAATTATCTCATATTGTGCACAAGGGTGCATATTCGAATGGCAAACAATGTTGCCTAAGGAAGTTTTCATTTTCTTTGGACGAAAAAACCATTTTCCATTTTTCGAGTGCCCAAAAGAAGGTTTTTTGTGAAGGATCTCCCAAATAATTGTTGCAAAATTGGACCAAATCAATTTTATAAAATACTAGGACATATTTAATGCACAATTGAGAAAATGGTTGGGTGTAAAAAGTTTGGATCCGCCTCTCGTGAAAATGACAAATTTCCGCCGATTCAGTTGGAAGCGGTCAAATTTGAACTGTAGCTGCCTCATAGTTTGCCATTTATTTTTTCCAAAAATTATTTCTAGTTATACAAGTACCTATTTAATCATAAATACATGGTTTGGTGGCGATACGTCGAGGTTTGGGCGGTGGCCGAGGGGCCCAACTCTAGAGCGCGTAAACTCGCATGCCCGCCGCGTGGTCACCGCGTGACCATGGCATTGCCATGTGTTTTGGGCGTCCTAGGCATGTATAATGGGTTGGGCACTCCCTATGTAGGTGCTATGAAGAAAATTACAACATAAGATTCTCACGAGGAGATCGATCGATGCTCAAACATGAATTAGCAGCCAAGTGTTTGATTAGCGGTATGGGAAATTTACATGGCTAATGGGCGTGAGTTTTGACTGAGGATGATCAGTTACTAAGAAAACCGTCTTCACAAATTTTCAGCTCAAAAGGAGGAGCCTAGGTGGTACTTTCTTTGCAAAGTACCACACTGGACATAAATACGAATGTTGAAGCTGGGCTCAAAATAATAAATGGATTGAGCTTGCATTTGGTGTAGGATGGTTATTTGGGCATAGGAAAGCACTGTAGAAAATGGATACTATTTGGACATGCCAAAGTGGTACTTCCTTCACAAAGTGTTGTTCTGAACAGAATAGGAAAATGAATATTGTTGAATTATTTTTGAACTAGGCAAGGAAGGTTTTTGACATATTTGATGAAGATATGATCCAAAAAATTTATGAGAATTTTTTTGGGAATTTTTGGAATAACAGAAATATAGGTTGCTTCACAACCTAGGGCAAAAAATGACACATGGACATGACACATAGGCAAAACTGATGAGATGGCGCCTAGTCATCGCAACCCACCACAATTTACAAGGCTATGACCATCTATATTGGTCATTAACAACTAGAAATAAGGCAGCGGACTAGCGATGTTTGCTTTATGACCATTTCGTGTAAGAAAATTACGAGCTTTCTGACCAAAATGGTCGCAATGGTTTAGGGTTTGGAGCCCCCCGAACAGCTTTTGACCAATTGGTCTCAAATGGTCATAGATCTATGACCAATTCTTCTAGGGTCACTGCCAGAAGGTCACTAGTTGACATATTTCTTGTAGTGATATACCTACGTACCCCCAAACGATCAGATACGGAGCCAAAACCCTAATTCCACCGCCGCAACTTTCTGTATCCACGAGATCCCATCTTGGGGCCTGATCCGGAGCTCTGCCAAAGGGGGCATCCGTCACGGAGGGCTTCTACATCAACACCATAGCCCCTCCGATGAAGTGTGAGTAGCTTACCTCAGACCTTCGGGTCCATAGTTATTAGCTAGATGGCTTCTTCTCTCTTTTTGGATCTCAATACAATGTTCTCCCCCTCTCTTGTGGAGATCTATTCGATGTAATCTTCTTTTTGCGGTGTGTTTGTTGAGACTGATGAATTGTGGGTTCATGATCAAGATTATCTATGAAAAATAATTGAATGTTCTCTGAATTCTTTTATGTATGATTGGTTATCTTTGCAAGTCTCTTCGAATTATCAGTTTGGTTTGGCCTACTAGATTGATCTTTCTTGCAATGGGAGAAGTGCTTAGCTTTGGGTTCAATCTTGCGGTGTCCTTTCCCAGTGATAGTAGGGGCAGCAAGGCACGTATTGTATTGTTGCCATCAAGGATAACAAGATGGGGTTTTCATCATATTGCATGAGTTTATCCCTCTACATCATGTCATCTTGCTTAAGGCGTTACTCTATTTTCATGAACTTAATACTCTAGATGCATGTTGGATAGCGGTCGACGAGTGGAGTAATAGTAGTAGATGCAGGCAGGAGTCGGTCTACTTGTCTCGGACGTGATGCCTATATACATGATCATACCTAGATATTCTCATAACTATGCTCAATCCTGTCAATTGCTCAACAGTAAGTCGTTCACCCACCGTAAAATACATATGCTCTTGAGAGAAACCTATGGCCCCCGTGTCTATCTTCATCATATTAATCTTCCAATACTTAGTTATTTCCTTTGCTTTTTTCCTTTGCTTTTATTTTACATTGCATCTTTATCACAAAAATACCAAAAATATTATCTTATCATATCTATCAGATCTCACTCTCGTAAGTGACCGTGAAGGGATTGACAACCCCTTATCGCGTTGGTTGCAAGGAGTTATTTGCTTTGTGCAGGTACGAGGGACTCGCGCGTAGCCTCCTACTCGATTGATACCTTGGTTCTGAAAAACTGAGGAAAATACTTACGCTACTTTGCTGCATCATCCTTTCCTCTTCAAGGAAATCCAACGCAGTGCTCAAGAGGTAGCAGCCCGCTCCTTGGCCCGGATTAGCTCCGACCGAAGAGCCCCCATGGCGGCAGCACCATCACTACAAAAAAAAGACACATCCGTGACATTTTCGGCCGAACGAAATTTTTTTCTGTCATACATATGACACTTCTATGATGATAATTGTGACAAAACCTGGTATCATCATAGATGTGGTGGGCTCCTACTTCTATGACAAAAAATCATGACAGAAAATGGGCTTTTCGTCCTAGGCGGGACGGAGACGCAGCTGCATGACATTCTTTGGGCCGTCCATGATGAAAAAAACCATGGTAGAAGCGAGGGGGAGGAAAATTTCGGGGAGTTCCTGGTTACGGTGGGAGGTCGGGGGCCGAGCGATGCGCGTTTCTTTCATACACGTACACGCGTGTGTGCGAGGCGTTGGCTCTAACTGAACCCGAGCGAGGCGTTGGGGTCTAACTGAACCCGAGCGATTGCACTGCAGGGTACGCGTTACTTAACCCGAGCGATTCCTTCTCTACTGCTGCTAACTAAAGCCGATTGATGGGATGAACAGTGAGTGTTGCGGGGGGGTTTGGATGAACAGTGAGCGGTGGCGTTGCCTCTGGATGAACAGGACCCCGTAGTGTGGTGGAGGGCTGGATGAATAGTAGACGGTGGAGGGGTGCCTGTGGAGGGGTGGATGAACAGGACCCCGTGGTGTGGAGGGCTAGATGAACAGTAGATAGTGGAGGGGTGGTTGAACAGGACCCCGTGGTGTGGAGGGCTGTATGAACAGTAGACGGTGAGGGGTGGTTGAACAGTAGCCGGTGGAGTAGCGCGTGGTGTAGGCTGGATGAACAGGAGCCCGTGGAGGCTGGAGGAGGTCGACGGTCGAGATGAACAGTATCCCATGGAGTCCCGTTTTGCGGTACGCCACACCCCTCCCGATGAACAGGACCCCCGTTTCGACCGTAGTGCTCCAACACAAGTCTGTTCCTTCCGTTTTGCGGTACGCCACACCCCTCCCGATCAACAGGACCCCCGTTTCGACCGTAGGAGGTCCGTTTCCTCCGTTTTGAGGTACGCCAGACCCCTCCCAATGAACAGGGTCCTGTTTCGAACGTGGCCGGTCAAACACAAGGCCATTTCCTCCGTTCTGCGGTACCCCAGGCCTCGTTTCCATTGTCTATTCCGTCCAAGCCCTCCCGATGAACACGACGCATTCCGTTGCCTCCCCATGAATGCGACGCATTCCGTTGCCTCCCCATGAACACGACGATGACGCTGTTTCTCCATTCCGACCCAACCATGTACACGAGTTGTCGCCGTACATATGCGCGAGTAGGCGTTCGAGACCCCGCCCATATGTATACATATGTGGTCGTATTTTTTCTTTCTTGCACCCTGGCCGCTGTACGTACGTGTAAATGCTACGTGCGCGCCTCTACTACGACACGTGCGCATCTCTACATCGACCAGTATGTACATACATGTTCGCGACCAGAATGACAACGCTACGTACGCTTCGACCAGGTGGGTCCCGACTGTCAGGCACTTCCTTGCATGCGAAGATGTAGCTGGTCGGTCCCAGCAGTCAGGGGGAATCATTTTTTTCGCGAAATACAGTGGCCTGTCCGGTGGGTCCCGCTGTCAGGTGGAGGAATAATTATTTTGCACGTAATAAGGAGGCACTTCCTTCCTGCGGCCGTGGACCCAGCTGTCAGCCTCTCCATGTACAATCCACGTTCGATGGAAGCCGTTCCTTGACCATGTTGACCACGCCGCGCCGAGAGCACTAGGGCGGTGGACAGCGGCGAGGCCTAGGAAGGGGACGACGCGGAGCCAGGGAAGACGCGGCAGTGGATGCCCACGCGTAGAGGAGTACGAGGGTTCACTGATTCGCTGCAGTGTGAGGCTGCCGTCGCCGCAGAATAACAGGGGGTGTGGGTGAGTAGAGGGATGGCCTGGCCAGCGGTGGGAGTAGTAGGGGGCGGTGAGGCCTCCGCCGCATCGCAGCCGGCCACGGGAGGCAGGAGCATGAGGCACGACCGGTGCTAGTTTGGGCGGCTAGAGCAAGAAGACCAGAGGTTCAAGAAGCACTACGGCCGTTGGATGGACATCGTACGGTCACTGGAGCTAGAATCGTGCATATTGACTAAGTTGACAAAGCCCTCTGTCCCCGTCAACTTAGTAGGCCCACAAGTCAGCCTGCCACTATACTAGGTCCCAACTAACAGGGGGAGTATTCATTTTTTTTGTGTGTAATAAGGAGGCACTTCCTTGCGTGCGAAGATATAGCTGGTGGGTCCGAGCAGTTAGCGGCGGTAACGTTTTTTCGCGAAATACAGAGGCCCTTTCGGTGGGTCCTTGATGTCAGGTGGAGGAATCATTATTTTGCGCGTAATAAGGAGGCATTTCCTTGCGTGCGGCCGTGGACCCTGTTGTCGGCCTCTCCACGTAAAGTCCACTTCAGATGCATGTCGGTCATTGACCACGTTGACCAGGCCGCACCGAGAGCACCAGGGCGGTGGACGACGGCGAGGCCTAGGAAGGGAACGACACGGAGGCAGGGAAGACTCGACAGTTGTTTCTCACGCGGAGGGGAGTACGACTGTACAAGGGTTTATTGGTTCGTCTGCCGTCGCCGGAGAATAACAACAGGTGTGGGTGAGTAGAGGGATGGCTAGGCCAGTGATGGGAGTATAGTGGGGCAGTGAGGCCTGCGCGGCAGTAGAGCCGGCAACGGGGAGGATGGAGCAGGCAGTCCCGCCGGCGCCTGTTTGAGCGGCTGGAGCAGGAAGAGCAGAGATTGAAGAAGCATGACGGCCGTTGGATGGCCATCCAACAGTCACTGCTTGTGCGTCAACCTTTTTTTTAGGAAAGCCTCAAATCTATGGAAAACGGCATACAACCCATTTGCTAATTCTTAAGGTTTTTTTTGGAGCCCATATTCTTTTTGTTAGCATTACAGCCCATATTGTGGCCATGGTTAAGAAATTATACGAAATTTTGCATATTTCGGTGCGGTCCGAACTGTTTTTAATCCCGAAATTTCGACTCACATTCAAACTGATTGTAAAAATAAATGTATATCAATATAAAATCCAACAAATTCTCCACGCATAAAAATTAATGTAATTTAAAATCTCAAAATGAAAAAAAGATATTTGAAACTAATTGCTGGTTTGATGTGTTTTAAAAATATACATCCCGTTTCTCCTTACTGATGGGCCATTTTCTCGGCCAGCCGAATGAAAGCTCTCCTCGTCTTGAAAGATTTGCAGCCCAACAGGCCTGACAAAGCGACTTACTTGGCAAATCACAAAAAAACTGGGCTGTGGCCGTGGACCCAGCTGTCAGTCCATTTATTTTTTAGTCCATTTGGTGGGCTGGGTGAAACAATGATGTAGCATCTATGCAGCCCATTTAAATCCCATTTGCATTTTTCTCAAAAGCCGTGGACTTGCTGGGCTGGGTGAAAATATCATGTTGGGCTAGACGGAGAAATGTTATAAAAACATAAACACACGATTGCACGTCAGTAAAATCTTTGCAAGCTTATGTACGCAATCACTAGGAGTTAACCTGCCAAGTTATATATAAACAATTATTATTATTATTTTGTATGAACTTTCAACTTATGAAATAAAATATCATTTTAATTTGATGAGTTAATAGTACATGGGGTATTATTATTTTTTAGGCTAGACATGGGACAGTTGAGTTGGTTCTAGGGCAAAGTACTGGGAGAAAACTCAGTTTACATCGAAAAAGAAAGTGGGAGAAAATTCAGAGACCTTCTAGGTCCACCTGAGGAGGGGAATATGTTGGGAGGAAGGAGATTCAAAGCACGGCAGCCGAGTGAACTAGTTTTTTTACGGACAAGTGAACTAGTTTACATACATAAGAAAATTGCCACTAAAAAAGCAATCAGGTTAATGCGTTCTTAAAAGAAATATTTCAGACAAAACAGATAATTACGACACATAGGCTAATGCATGAAACACTCACATGATAAAGGTGCTTATAAACAGATAAAGTACAACATCTAGACCTTCCTGGCATGCTTGATCATGACGCTGCGGCTGTCCGTGTACTCGTCGGTTACGGGAAGCAGACACGCCCTCATGTCCAAGATCTGCATGTACATGTCGTAGCATGTGTATGCGCCCTTGGCCGTGTAGGTTATGTAGGCTAGATTCAGAGGTACCTCCCACATGTTCGGGTCGTCTTCTTTCATGTTGGCGTATCAGGGGTCGATGATGGTCTCAGCGAGGTCAACCACGGAGTCCTTCTCCTGCCCGTTGCTGATGATCTTGTATTGCTTCTGGATGTTGACAAGCTTGTTGCACCAGATGACCGAATTGTCGCATTCTTCCTTCTCTCCACTGTAGCGAAGGTGCAGTCGGCGCTGCCGATGAAACGGGCGAATGCTCCAGAACCTGGTGCAGCCATAGGACTGAGGCGAGGCAGAGCTTCACCGAGTCCGTATCGTTGGTGTACATCACATTCAACTTGGTGCAGCCATAGGACTGAACGACGAACTCAAAGGGGAACTCCTTGCTGAAGTCCATATCCAGCAGGCTCACCCCTCGGATCGCCATTGGAGTCTCTTCGAGTGAACGAGTGTGTAGGCGGCGACAGCAGTTCATTTTTCAGCTCTTGGGGAACTGGATTCAACAGTAAGCTGAGTGTGTAAAGGCGACAACAGTTACTACCCCTCCCTCGTCCGCTGCACGCCCGATGGAAGATGCACCCTCAGCCACATGTCGGTTCACGAGCGGGTCTGTATTGGTACTGTAATAACAGGAGTTAGTGGTCACTTTACTTAAATTTAATTAGCTTTAATAGAAATTTGTACTTAAAACAAGAAATGCATTCACTCGTTCTATCAGTGCCACAGGATCAACATGCACAACAATTAGAATTATTATTCTCAGGATGCACACGATCATCACATTTGTCGCACTTTCACAAAAGATAATACTAACGAGTTTGAACTGTTTGTTATGGTTGTTGTCCTCTGCATCATCATGCCGTGTTTCCCATCTTGCAAGATTCAGAACCAACAAATAAGATCCAAATAATAAGTACAACAAAGATGCCTACACATCTCATTGATTCCCAGCTTGCAAGATTCAGAACCAACAAATAAGATCCAAATAATAAGTACAACAAAGATGCCTACACATCTCACTGATTCCCAGCTTGCAAGATTCAGAACCAACCCATTAGAGCCTTTTGATAAAGTGAATATCGGGATTAAATCCATCTTGGCTAGCCATGTCATACAATCGAAGAACTTGGCAAATGCTCTTGACCGTCACAATATCTGTAGTTGAGTATTCCTGTTTGCACAACACAAACAAGGAGACATGAGAGCATGATTTCGCTTTAATAGCGGCCTCCTTGAACTCAACCTCCAGCTCTACTTGGATGAGGTCTGCCTGGAGTTCCATGATTCAATTCATGCGTCTTTTTCTGCAGTTCACCTGAAATGAAGCAAAGATTGCATCATTCAGCTAGCAAGAAGTACTTGCTCTTGTGAGCTGGTAGGTTCTTCTTTAGTAGTTGCACTAAAATTGAGGAACATTAAGGTTGGCTGTCCTGCTCATGTAAGGTGCAACTATAATTTTCTTATCCTTTTGTGCAGTTCCACTAAAATAAAGTGCCATTGTGGTGACAGTGATGGCTCCATCTTGCAAAGGCTAATAAAATGTTGCACGAGATTACCAGCAGAACTTAATGGAGATTTTGGAAACTCCAATCACCATTTTGTGCAGTTCCACCAAAATTGAGAGATGTTGCCCACGTGAAATTTTAGTTGAACTGCACAAGACACTCATTCCAAAAAAGTGTTTTCTGCAGTTCACCAAAAGGTCACAATAGCAACAAGGTGAAATGGATATCCCTATCTGCACAAAAAGATAGAAAGTAAACAGTTGCTGGTCAATAAGAATATACGAAACATATACAAAATGAAAAGAAGCATCTTAATTATGTTTATGGTAATCACGCAAGGACAATAGAAATTTTGAAACGTCAGTGATGCTTCATGTTACCAGAAGCATTACGATCAACAATGAGATTCCTCAAATATGGGATTACTTTAATGGTGGCATTGCTTGTTTACCAGACACAGTAAATCAACAACAGCTAAATAGTTGGTTTAAGGGCATGGGACCATGGGGACAGGAAACCAGGACATTCAGCAGCGTAAAGGAGCAACTTACTTATCATACTGGGGAAAACAGCAGGAGTGCCATTGTACTATGTGAGGGCAGCAAATCTAATCCTGGAGACCTTTTACTATGTGAGGGCAGCAAAGCTAATCCTGAGACCTTTTACTATGTGAGGGCAGCGAATCTAATCCTAGAGACCTTTTACTATGTGATGGTAGCAAATCTAATCCTGGACATACTCTCTTGATTTGTCCACCAGCCGCCACTTTCTATCCTTTTCTCAACCAATAATAGATCTGTTCCTTATCTAGTTTGTACTGCGTTTTCCCATTATTTCCCTTTTCAACCAAGAGACCGGTTGGGTATCCGGTCTCTACTACTTTCACCATATTATTTCCTCTTTGAATCAAGTCCTAGATTCATGCTACAACTTTCCCCCTTTCTTCGTTGTTTGAACAAAGCCCTAGATTCGAATGCATGAAGTAGCTTTACCTCTAATAATACTAGAAATTTAGGTGGCTTTGGAAGAGCTGATGGGAGTAGAAAAGATGCATATGCAGACACGTGGGGAGCTGGAGGAGGAGGTGGAGGGGTATATATAGCCTCAACACAAAATCCAACCGTTACACACAGTTTTCCAATCTTGGTGGGATCGAATCAACAAACTCGGTCGGACCGAAAAGGTAAACCTAGTGACCGTTAGAGATTTTCGGTGGGACTGACATGCAACTCGGTAGGACCGATATGGTTAGGGTTTGGGCGTAACGTAATCTCGGTGAGACCGATTACACAAACTCGGTGGGACCGATTTTGGTAATAAGCTAACCAGAGAGTTGGTCAGGCAAACTCGGTGGGACCGATTTGCTCTTTTGGTGAGACCGAAAAGTTACAAAAAGGAAACACTGAATTTACATTGCAATCTCAGTGGGACCGATTCGCTCTTTCGGTGAGACCGAAAAGTTACGAAAGGGAAACAAAGAGTTTGCAATCCCATCTCGGTGAGACCGAGATCCCTATCGGTAGAACCAATTTGCTAGGGTTTGGCAGTGGCTTATGACAAGTGAAACTCGGTGGCGCCGGATAGAAAAAATCGGTAGGACCGAGTTTGGCTTAGGGTTTAGGTCATATGTGGATATGGGAGAGTAGTAGAGGGTTTTGGAGCATATCGCTAAGCACATGAAGCAAGAGGCTCATTAAGCAACACCTCGTCCCTCCATGATAGTATTGGCTTTTCCTAAAGACTCAATGTGATCTTGGATCACTAAAATATAAAATGAAGAGTCTTGAGCTTTTGAGCTTGAGCCAATCCTTTGTCCTTAGCATTTTGAGGGTTCCACTTTCACATCCATGCCATGCCAAACATTGAGCTTTCCTGAAATAATCATCTTGGAATAGCATTAGCTCAATGAGCTATATGTTGTTATGAATTACCAAAACCACCTAGGGATAGTTGCACTTTCACAAAGGCACCAACGGCCACTGGCGTGGAAAAACTGTCCCAAATGGGGACAAGGATCCTTACAAAAACAACGAGCACACAAGGCTTATGCCGTCCTACCTGGCCAAGGTAGCGCCCGCGCATAACCTTCCCTCGCGGGAGGCACCGGCGAGAGGCGTGACAACATTCCCAGTTAGGACCCCCCATAACGTAAGCGTGGTTGCACTAGTCAGCTCGATATGGTGGCACCATGACTCAGCCAACAGTTGTTCAAGTTCAATTTAATACGGTTAAACTTGAATGCAATATGCTGAGTCATGATAAAAATAACATGATGCAACTACAATGCATGAACATGATATTATCATAAGCATGGGGGTGCATCCCAATCAACGAAGATAACAACATTTAACCATTTATCCAGATGAGCATCGCATACTGACGAGCATGGATATCACAACTAGAACACTACCCATAGCATAACATGACCACTAGCATCAACAATAAATACCATGTAATAACATAACGATAAACCTACCATGCAAGTATTTAATTAACTGGATGCAAAGGAACATGCATAACAACGGTACTCGGAACAGATGATAGTCAGGCACCGAAGGCCATCACCAACATGTACTACTACCAAACATTGCCAGTATTAAAGTAATATTGGCATGAAGAACATAATAACGGAGTGCAAGAAAACATGGCATGACGGTAAACACCAATCCATAAGCATAACCGAAATACCGACCGCAGTAGCAAAACAACCAGACAGTTATTAAAAATTCAAGTTGAAAACCAATGCTTCTGCATGACTATCATGCAAATGGTGGTTGTGGCTTGCCTGGGGATGAAGAAGGCTCCCGGGAGAAGTGCGGAATGACCGCGGAAAGAATCGCCAGAAAAGAATCGCTCTCGGAGGGGGCTGATTAGGGCAAAGGTAAAATGGTCATTTCCAGTATGTCAAACCATAGTGAAAATGGTACCAAAAGTTCGGGCTCGGCGAGACGAAGAAATGGGCGTTGGATTCACCTCATTCAGAGTTACGAGCAAAAAGATATGATCGTTTAAAACCCAGGGACTAATCTGCAAAAATAACTTATACAAACAGGTCCCTGGCAGTTTAAACGAAACACGTCTTTCCCAGAAATACGCTTTCCAAAGAGGAAAGTGCATTCTGGCCCGAAGAAGAAGTGAAATACGCTTTCGGTGGACGAAAGCGTACACGCGCAAAAGCCGTGTCCACTTATCCACGTCAGCGGGCTGGCCCGGTCAATGCGTAAGGTTAACGCGCGGGGCCCGCGGCCAACTGGCAGCTAGGGTTGTCACCTTCCCCTTCTCCTCGCTCGTGCCCGTGGAGCAGAGAGGCCGCCAGCGTCGGAAGGCGATTGCCGGCGCCACAGAGGGTCTCTGGCGACACTCCACTTACCGACGAGCTCAGCGCGGAGAGCCGTGTCGTTCTGTACCTGCGGAGCACGTCGGAGAGGACGGGATTGGGCAGGGTTCGCGAGGTGGCGGACGTTGGCTCGGGTGGCGATGGGGCTTGTGACCAGAGATGCTCCGACGAAGAGAGGAGAGGTTGGGGAGGCTCGTCGGGGTCTGGTAGGTCTATTGGTGGAGGATGAATCAGGAGAGGGGCTCGGGCTTGAGCCAATTTAGGAGGGTGGCCGCGGCGGTGATGGCTGACACAGAGAGCTCTTCGAGCTCGTTCGGGTGGTCAGGGAGGCACCTAGGGGTGCGTGAGGTTGTTTGGTGAAGAGGAACGCACTCGGGGTGGCCTTATATAGGTAGAGGGAGAGCAGGTCGAGCGTGTGTCGCCGCAGATGCATGTCCGGTGCCACGGACGCGTGTGCATGCACATGAGCTCGAAGGTAGACGACTGGGAAGGCACAGGGGAGATCGCATGGGGCAGAGGCGGCCTAGGGAGCACGGGGAGGAAGCGGCCGAGGCGCGGACAGAGCCGGTCGGCTACACCACTCCTGTGGGTGCTCACTGTTTGGTGATGGGGACGGCTCACCGGGGAAGAAGACGGAGGGGGCAATGGCTCCACGGGAACGGCGACAATGCGGGGAACACGCCATACATGCCCATGCTCGCTGGAACGACGAGCAGGAGAGGGGCCCGAAGCAAAACGACGCTCTGGACGCGGCCATAGCATGCCAAAACGGTGGTCACCACCAGTACTGGCACGAAGAGGACAAGGGAGGCTGTGAGGAGTTGTCAAGTGACTAGTCCCTGCATAATAGAGGCCAAGGGAGTTGATGGATCGACAAAAGGTGCCAAGGAGAGGAGTGTGACATCGCTGCAAGTTTGCTGAATCAAACTTGGACGTGCACTGCTGATCGACATGAACTTGATTGGGCAAATGGTGTTCTCTAGGGTGTTTAGATGAGGAAGTACTTTGATCCTGTTAAGTTTGAGGGGAAATGGATAACAAAACAACAGGGTTGGTTTGTGACCTCATATTAGGTCCAGAAACGTGATCATGATGATGCACTCATATGGAGTATCAACTTGATCTAAAATTTGACAAGGCAGGGTTATTTGGTCATATGAAGATGTTGCAGAAGGTTTCATACCAATTGGATAACCCAAAATGGTACTTGCTTCACAAGCATATCCACTGATCAGAAACTTGCAAAAATTCTAGAAGGAAAATGGATAGATGAAATATGCCCAAATTGGGTGGAGATAGGTTATATGGATAATAGAAGGCCTAGGAAATTTACAGCCATAATGGAGCAAGATAAAATATACTTGCTTCACTAACTGAAAATTTGGACAGAAACAAAGATTTGAAGTTGTGCTCACATGGATGCAGAGCATGAGCTCAAATCTTGTGGAGAGCTTTTATTTGATGATATGAAAGACCATGCAAAAATTCAACTCAATTGGATTAACCTAGCTAGTACTTCTTTCACAACCAATTCCCTCAGACAGGAACTTTGAAAAATTGCTAAGGATTATTTACTAGGCAAATTAAGTTCAAATTTGTCATGAGGATATTATTTGGACATGAAAAGATGTCCAAGAAGTTTGGAGTCAATTGGGCAAAGATAAATGGCACTTGCTTCACAATCTGCCATTTAGGACATAATAGGAAAATAATTATTTGAGGATGATGGGAAACATGGCCAATGAAATATTTTGCCATATTTGAGAAAGATATGACCCAACCAATTTATGATAATTATTTGGGAATTTTAGGAGTGATGGAAATATAGGTTGCTTCACAACCTAGGGCAAATTGAGATATTCCTTTAATAGAAAAGGAATATGCCCAACAAAACTACTATTGGGATTTGGGATAGGATGAAAATGGAAAGGTCTAGGGAAGGATTTGGGTATGACAAGCCACTCTGGAAGCAAAGAAGAGTTCATCTTCTTCAGTTTCCAGACCACAAAGCCACGAAAAAAGAAAACCCAGGCAAAAACCTCAGAAAATCAAAAGAAAAGAAAGAGCAAAAAATCAGGCTGTTACAAACCTTACCCCCTTAAAGTAATCTCGTTCTTGAGATTTGGTTGCTCAGGGAACAAGTATGAATATACTGACTTAAGGAAACTGTTTTCAACTTGGGTCTCCTTTTTCCTTTATTGTTGTTCTCACCAAATTTTTACCTGACTGGCTCTGGGTGGTCTGATTCACTACATCCATATTCTGACAGATCTTTCCTGGCTTGTTCATGCTTATACTGGCTCCAATTATTTTCATATCCGCTGACTTAGCTGAGATTCCATGGCTGAAATATGTGTCTGTCTCACAAATCCGAGAGTGATTTCCGATGGGTGCGTCATCCAGCACTGACAACCTTTCATGAAGTTGTGGCCACATTTTCCTGCTGAACACCCAAGCTCTGACTCCTTGCATTGGGTTTCTTCACTGAATGCAGGTCCTTTGGGTTCCAAATTGTGAGTTGAGGTATAACCATTTCCTATCAAATTTAGACCCATCGCAAAAGTTTCTAAATCATCTTAACTGGCTCCACCTTCTCGAGTATCAGATCCGTTCCAAATATTTGACTGTCGCTTGCCGGGGCCAGCATGAAGTGGTACGATCTTACAGGATAATATCCGCAGACTCGACTGACGGTGGTTCTGGCTGAAGAATTTGGCTCACAACAGGCTATCCTTTGATAATCCTCATAAGTGAGGGCACATTCCTCAAGACCGTTACTCGACATCCTGATTATTCATTCTGTCGGCATATCCATGCGGATAGTAGGTTGTGTGATGCTTTACCACAGTTGTTGGAGTCACACTGTTGATTTGACCTTTGGTCTGCCTTCGCAGATTCGGATATTTGATACTGACAAATCTTAGGTGAATATCCATGGTGATCCATACTGACTCAGACTGTCCGGGTATTTGCACCATGTGGGTCTTGCAACCATTTTCATAATTGCATCACTAGTCTTGCTACTCCACTACTGTTTTTCTTGTTTGGATACTTGGCTGAAAGAGCTCGGTCATATTGCTTCTTCGTGTGACCATGGATTCTATCGGGTGCAATATTCTGACATGCGTACTCTTATCCTCATTTCCTGGCATGGTAGCATTATTCAAATTGCCGGTTCATCACCTCTCAAGTTCTGACCGTAGAAAAATGATCATCTGAACCCTTGCAAGAAATCGGCAAATAAATCAGTAGCCACCAGAATGGTCTTTATAACTCAGATCTAGGACATTACTGCGATAACTCAACCACGGCTCAGGACGGCTGAAAAGCATCTCAGAACATGAGACCGGGTTGATAAGAAGAAAGTGGCACCTCCCAAAAATAGCCAAAAGCAGCTATAGGGCTACTGTCACAAAAAGAAACTCAACAGCTGTATGAGACGGCCGAAAAGCAGCTCAGAACTCATGACAGTCATTGAAGAGAGAAATAAAAATCGGCATCCACCACGGATAGCTAAAAACGGCTCAGATCACAGGCATGGTGCCGTTAGTGTAGAAAGAAGACAAGGGCTCATCAGGATCATCTTCCAGGTTCACAGGTACTTGTACTGAGCTCATTCCTTTGGCACACTGTGGTGTATAGCTGGCTTCCTTCTTTTAACAATCCTCCTGTGCCTGTCAAATCTGCTTTCGAGTGACTTTCAAGACCTTGGTGGCATGCTGACTGCTTATATGTGAAAATCTGATTCCCGAGGCAGACTTGCTTTCTGACTGAACTGTTGCAGATCTTATTCTTGAGATGTACTAACATATATTGTCAATCTTGCACATAGCTCATCTTCTTGATCATTTCTGCTATGAATTGTGCACACTGAGGCAAACCAGATTATCCGTATCACGATCAGATATCTCCAGATCTCAATGCAGTCGGCTAAGAATTCCATACTGATGCAAACTTGATACTGATAGTCCATCCAGGATTTCTTTCGCATTCAGACAAGATATTCCAATTTCACTTCAGTCTGCCGATAATTCCATTATGTTTAGCTGAGCTTCCAAATATATGCATTCCTTGCTGATTCTTCATGTTAGGTGTCGGTTGATGAGCAACTTTAATAAGGGGACAAATTTGTAACACCGAAGGCCCAAAGAAAGAAACAAAAGAAATGACGAAAACAAAAGCACACAAGCATACTACTAATATAAAGCAATCAGCACATATTACTCCTACTCACACAATAATATGCATGCACACCTAAGCACACAATTGTCGCTGAAGCTTTGGTACTATGGTCAAATATGTTGTGGCGGTGTGCACGAAAGTCAGTCTGTGTGTGGAAAGAGTTGGCGTAACCAAGGCTACACCAAGCGCTGGCTGAACATCGGTTGGATCTGGATGGATACGGAGGCGAGGACGGACTTGGCGATCATGCAGCGAGACATGGAGGTCATGACTACCTCATCATCAATCGTACAAAGGGAATCATACACGTCCAAAGAACGAGATGACAGGGCAAACTAGGGGAGGAAAAGCAAGGCTTGCTGGCCTTGCCATCTTCTGATGACGAAGATCAGTAAGGGTTGCCAAAGGGACGAGATGGAGGGCATGATTCGGGATAGAGACACGTCTATCTCCATGCAAGCAGCAGAACAACACGACGCAGCAGAATGACTACTGGCAGCGGAACAGTGACGACGGTGATGAACTCCACTCCGCAGGACTCTGGCTGGAACTCTTATCCTAGCTCGCAAACAAGGAATCCATGACAAACAAGCAATCAAATCTGGCATGACATGCCAGGTTAGTACATTGAATGTACTTGCAAGCTCACAGCAACCAAAGCAATCAAGACAAACAATAGCATGGCAATTACAGATTATTAAACAATCACTACAAAAAATACACCTCCGTGATGATACGTGTTTGTCACAGTAGGTCACGTTTTTTGTCATGCATGTACATCCATGACAAATTTATGACAGAATCAAGATAGTCATACATGTGCTGTCGTAGAAGTGTTCCATGACATTACCAAAATTATCATCACGGAAGTGTCCACTTCCATGACAATAAATCGCGCGTCACAGAAGTGCTTTCGTCATGGGTGACCAACACGTGGCATCCACCGTAACGGAACGCCGTTAAGCTATCGGGTCGGGTTATGGATCTGATAACCCGTTAACAGCCCCGACCAATGGGGATTTTCCACGTGTAAAATCATCATTGGCTAGAGGAGACACGTGTCAGGTCCGCGTTGGCACATGTGTCACTCATCCAATGGGCGAGACACGCCTATGATATGTTGACATGCGGACCGGCCCATCAAGTTTAAATGGGCCGGCCCAACTAAAGGCCCACAAGATTTTGTGGACCATAATGGGCCGGCCCAGCTAAAGGCCCACGATATTTTGCGGACCATAATGCGCTGGCCCAGCTAAAGGCCCACAAGATTTTGCGGGCCATAATGGGCCAGCCCAAGTAAATGCCCACAAGATTTTTGTGTGCCATAATGGGCCGGCCCAGGTAAAGGCCCACAAGATTCTTGCGGATCATAATGGGCTAGCCCAGCTAAAGGCCCACGATATTTCGCCGACATGAATGGGCGGCCCCGCTGTAGGCCCATAAGATTTTGAGGACCCTAGTAGGCCGGACCATTAACTGGCTGCCATGTTTTGGGCCAAATATAGACCCATATTTGATCCGGTCCATTAATGGACTGCCATGCTCTGGGCCTAATAGTGGCCCATATGAGATCCTGCCCATTAAAAGCCTACCATGTTCTGGGCCAAATTACGGCCTAGGTCAGGTCCGGCTCTTTAAGAGGCTTTGGGCTCAATTATGGCCCATATCAGATTCGGCCCGTCAATTAGACACTATGCTTTTGGGCCCACTTGCTAAAGGCCCACTTAGTAATTCGGCCTGATATTAGTTTTGGCCTGTTAAGGGCCCGTTTAACATTTCAGCCCTATATTAATTTCGGCCTGTTAAAAGCCTGTCATATAGTTGGGCCTAACTACGGCCCGGTTTGCATCCGGCCTGCTCGCAACCGATATCTGATTGGGCCAAACAAGGACCGAGACAATTTTGGCCTGCTAAAAGCCCGTGATTTGATTCGCATAATCATGGGCCAGAGTTCATTTCGGGCTGCTGCTGGCCCGTGAGCTGTTCGGCACGTTTTAGGCCCAACATACATCGTGATTGCATGACGGTCCGATTATGTACCGTAATTTTACGGTTTGGCCGGTTTACTGCGAAGACAGGATATATATACAGTAAAATAACTGCAGCATCGTGAATAAAAAACCTAGACTATACAATAAAGAAATTACGGCATATTACATCCACTAGGCATCAAAGTTCGCCACTATAATAATAAAGCACAAGCAGACAGCATATTACATACACTGGGCATCAAAGATCGCCACCAATGCAAATAAACACGCCGACAAAATAATATACAAAACCGACTACACTTCAATAGAGTTCAAGAAAGGTTAGCCCTGCTGGGGAGCTGCAGCGCAACCAGCTGAGCAAGATGATGAGACTGCGCTTGTTCAACACTTATATCTTCCTCACTCTGAAAGATAAACAAGCAGACAGATGACATGTTTTGCACATAAAAGTATCAGTGCTGACAATTCATCACATTTCTTACTGACGAATAAAGTGACACAATTTAAAATTGCATTAACACAATATGGTATTGTTCAGGTCAAGACATGGCAGGAAATGACATTGTGAAGGAGTTGGCAGCTTCATGACACCACTGGATTATAGATCAAGAACTCATAAGTATCAATGGTTAGTGTGCTGTCAATTTATACCATTTCAGATTGGCAAATAAAGAGACGGTTTAAATAATAGTAGAATGATATGATATTGTTCATAGTTAAGACATTGCAGAATATGACATTGTGCTGTAGTGGGTAGGTTCAACACACCATTGGATTACGGATGAAGAACAGAAGCATACATGCAGTGCAAAAGAAGATCACTTGCTCTGTATAGTTTAATTTACATGGTATGAAGAAGGAACTTGGTTATACAACTGAAAACTTAAATTGAGAAAGGGCAAACTTTTGTTTATGAACTACATAATAAACTTTAAACAAGCAATTTGATGCAAACACCAAAAATAAACAGCTGTTGCAGTCATGCCTAACCAAATATATACAACAAAGTTTGAAGGCTTGAGATGGACAAACTTACATTATTGGTAAAGACAGGCTCTATAAAGGCCTTGTCCATGCTGATGGGGGGGCAATTCAAGAAGTTTACCACATAATCTTCTTCAAAAGCATTGCCTTTATTCTACATTTTGTTAAGAGTAAATATAGATGTGATAATATACGAAAAATGGAGAATATTTAAGATAAGATGAAGAGTGATGCTACATAACCAAGTAGCTATAAATGTAAGTGCAGCGATATAGGCAAAAGGTACAGCCAAGAGCAATGCACAACTAAACTTCTTCAGTACCAACCTTATGGTAAGAGTAAATATAGATCTGATGTGTAGAAAATGGAGGGCAAAGGAAAATAAGTTGCAGAGTGATGGTACATGAACAACTACCTGTCATTATAAGTACACTGATAAAGGACAACATGTACTTACAAGAACAATGCAGAGCTAAAAAAACATTGGCATTGGATATATTCTACACTAATGTAACTATTCAAACAGATCAGATAATTTGGAGCGAACAATTGATAAGCAAGCTATCATGCATACTGCTGTCACATAATGAACCAGGTATGTATGCAAGTACAGCGATGCAGGACAATAGGTACTAACAAGAGCAAAGCAGCGGTCAGCATATTTGCGATATCCTATCGTTCTTGTCAAACCGGAATTCTTCTTCGAGCAGATTTCCTGCAAAAAAGATCCGTAAGGTACATGCGGAAAAGTAGAAGTTCAAATTGTCATGTGATTTCATAGACAGTACATCATCCTGGGAACGAGACCAGTGCATAACAAGGTTTTTCCATTCAATGTTTTCTAAATTTAGCACAAGAGACTTAACTGGAAATTCGTTTATACACTTGTCATCAAAGTGTGATTTCCTCAGGTAACACCGATACCGCTGTAATTCTTCCTTGAAAAGCACAAGCAAGCTTTGCTCGTCATGACTATCCAGATTAACCCTCGCCTAGTTACAACAATGTAATGTAAATCATTGATGTATTCAATCAGCAGAAAATAGGAAAATAATAACCATGAATAATAGCACTTACACGTAAGTTGGACAGGAAGATGTGAAAATGGTGTTTCTCTGCATAATAATCTTCCCATGATGGGAATATATGCATGTAGTCCCTAACAACATTGAAAGCATTGTCTTTTAAACTGGGAATAAATGGAATGGGGTTCCAATCTGCAAGAATTGGTCGTCTCTGCAGCTGGGATAGGTCTTCGGCCGGTGGACTTGCTGTACTTTTTGCTGGAGTGGGATTTTTCTGTGGTACAGCTGGTGCTATGGCAAATGAAACCGGTATACCTTTTGCTAGAGTGCAGGTCCTGTGTGGTGGGGCTAGTGGTGTGGCCAGTGAAGTATGGGTACAGTCTGCTGGAGTCGGTCCTACGTTTTGTGTCACTGGTTTTACAATCAATATAAGTGGGGTGCTGTCTGATTTCTCCGGCACCACCACGTTTTTCAAGGACTTTGCTGGTGCTCCTTCAGGTTCGGCAATCACCCTCTTCCTTTTTTATGCCTGATGCACAAGAACAACATTTGAGTGGAAAAACATGGTATGATGACAGATGGAATATGTATTGATAATGGATGGGCATGTCATCTCGACATATATGATGAGTAAACTAAGCAGATGGCGGTGCAACAAAGTAGAAGAAATGCAAGACAACATATGCAAGATACCCGCAATCAATAAAACATTGCCAAATTAGAACAGGCACGTTGATGGGTGAACAGGACAGGCCATCCGCCTTTGACTCCTCGAGGTTAGAATAGTCATTAGGATCATATTCTGAAAAAGAATCAACAGGTGGGGAGCGTATGAGTTTCATTGCATCCAGAATGGCACTCAATGCCTTCGTGCCAATTTTGTAAGTCATTGCAGTGTTTAGCTTCAAGAGTGGACTGCTGCTAGTGTGACACAAAGCAGCTACACAGATCATAGTGTAGATATAACGGGAAAACCTTAAGCATCAGAGTAAAATCAGCAAAGTGGAACTTGCTGGAATATATATGCTAGTATTGCCGGTACGGCTAGAAAGGCTTCGGATACCAGCTCTCTTCAAGTGAAGGTGCGGTACTGTTAATATCAGTGTAACTCTCAAAGGCGACACAGCTCCCCGCATTTCCTTGCTATTCTTATAGGATTCAAGTGGGCAGGCCACTACAAATCCTATTCCTATGTTTACAAGATCCTACGAATCAAAGAGGCTCAAAGTGTCCATCACAACCGTCCGTATAGACCTCTACACTGCAAATGTCCCTGCTCATCTTCAGTACAAGGAACATACTGTACTACTATCATACTCCCTCCGTTCCAAAATATAAGTCTTGGTAGAGATTTCCACTAAGGATCACATACAGATGTATCCAGCTACATTTTAGAGTGCAGATTCACTCATTTTGCTCCATATGTAGTCCATGGTGGAATCTATACAAAGACTTGTATTTAGGAATGGAGAGAGTACATATTAAAGAAGAATGGAAGAGGAACATGGTAAAGAAGAGCAAGCAGATTTTGGATAATAAAATGTTGGTTGCGCAGTGCCCACACATGATGAACCAGAGCGCATTAAGAATGCAACTCCCAGCTGTCTATCGACTATTTCAGGCGGTTGGATGAAGATCCTACGTCTCCTAACCCTTCTTTCTTCCTCGTCTCTGATTCTTCCCATACAGAACACCGCACGGGCCGCCGGCCGGACCACCGGCCCCCACCGCCTGTGTTCCTCCGGCAATCCCACCCCCACCCCCGCCCCAACCCCCACCCGCATCGAGTTTTCTTCGTTCGGCAAGGCCCCACAAGCACCCGAGCCCCATCGATCGCACTGGCCCAATTTTGAAAAATCGACTGACCCAATTTTGAAATTTAGTCTACTGTGATTTAACTAGTGTGGAATATAAAAGGGTAAAACCATAAGCATTGGGAGTATAGTGTTGAGCATGCCATGGTGGATCTGAAGGTGCAAACCGGACAAAGGCAACTTCACAACCAAGACAAGAAATCATAGAAAGTAGTGGCGATCTATTTTCTTGCTGCGATAAATAAGTTGAGCAGATACGAAAGAGTACCGCCTCTGGTGCGGCGCCGTGTACGCATCTGCTGAGAATTTGATGGTGCTGCGGTAGCGATGGCTGTCGGCGGTGTGGAAGCAGATCTAGGAGGGTAGACGGTGGCGGCGGGGCGCGGTGGAAGAGACGGTCGTAGGAGCGGCGCCGGCAAGGTGGACCACGGCAGGGATGAAGTGAGAGGACGAGATGCAAGGATCCCGATCCGAAGCCGTGGATGAGAGAGGTCAATCTCTTGTAATGGACGGCGGTGTCAGGGTATCAGCTCCGGCATGGTGGAGGAGGACAGTGGTGGATGGGGTGGCGGACGGCGGCGGACGGAGGAGGGTGGGGTGGAGAGGGTGTTTTGGCGCCCACAGAGTACGAATGGGGAAAAGGGAGGTAGAGAGGAAGGGGGAACAATGTATTCAGGGCACGCTTGTCTCAAATGCGAGGAAAATTACAAACTTAGCCCCCGTTTGAAATTTCTACTACATCACAGCAACATTAGTCGGTTGGGCATAGGACGGTAATCTCGCATACAACGAATATTTGCGGACGAGAGTTTGTTTTCGGTGCCCACCGTTTATGAATATGAATCGGGGAGGGAGTCGATTTCGGCCGAGGACAGACTGTGTTTTGGCGCCCACCGTGTATGAACCCGGGTGAGAGGCGGTCACGTCACGTTTGGGTGAAATCACAAACCTACCCCTATCGAAACCTATTGAAATCTAGCAGATTGGCTTTGCGTGGCAGGGATAGGCAGTAGTGATTTCCATCTCGTAGATTTTGGTTTCGGGCTGTTACTGCGACTTTCCCCGCTTCATTCAAATTTTGCAGAGTGCACATTTACCGTGCCAACTCAATTCGAATCCCATTTGTATTCTATTTTTTTCGGGCGGTATGCATTTTAAATTGGAATTACATTCTATATACATCATTTTTTATATATACTTTCAAAAGCACAACAAAGAATTCTGCTCCTTTATATGTATAATATGATTTACAAATACAACGATCTCGAAATCTTAAGGTTGAATTCGAACTTTTTAACCAAATTATGTTCTACTAAAATGTATGGATCAGTAATATCTACATATTAAATAACATAGATGTGCCTGAATTCATATGAGTATGCATGTTTGATAGATCAATTTTGGTTCGAGTATGGATTACATGTATCATCATCTCGAATTCAAATATTTGAATCCCTTTTTTGTTCACTCCTTTCACGCCCATCTCTCTCGCATGCATGCTCCTTCAGGTAGCTATCACTCTCTTTTCTCCAGCTCACCCGCACGCTCACTTCATGTTTCTCCTATCCTCGCAAACATGGTCTCTCGACGTCTCCCTTGAGAAGTGTCACACTCTCCCTATCATTATAAATTACACGGTTTTCATTATCTCTCACGTATCTACTATTCTCTAGTATCACTTGGTACATAAGCTTTCTTTTTCATGGCCACACACACAGTCTCCACTCGTCTTTCACTTTGTCTTTCTCTCTATGGTATTCTCTCACACACCCTATATGTCTATACATATGACTCATACCACTAAAATTACTCTCTCTCTCTCTCTCTCTCTCTCTTTCTCCTGTAGACACAACATTTGTTGCGGTCTCCTTTTCGTCTCCATCCCAGACTGACATTATTCATTTGTTTACCAATCAGACAACCCCGACTACCATCTCCTCTCTCTCTCACAGACACACACACACAACTCCTGCTTCCACTCCCCTTCCCGACTACCATATCTCTCTCTCACACACAAAACTCTCGCTTTCGCACCCCGACTCATATTTCTCTCACAAACATTTATCGACTAGCTAGCCTCTAGATAGGTTTATACACCCGCGCACTCGTGCTTCCACCATCGCATACATGTCTCTCTCCCGCTCCTTGTATCTATGTAGATTTTTCTTCCCTTCTTGTGACACGCCCTCTCGATCGTGCACACACACACTATCGCCTCATTTTAAGCTGATACCTATCGCACACACACTCCTTGTGTCTTTGTCACACATGCACTCCATCCTCCTCCACTCTCCCTCTCTCTCACACACACATGGGCTTTTTGCAACAACTAGCAAGATGCCCATGCGTTGCATGGAACATCAAGATGCATTTGTATAAGTAGTTTATCTTGTGGGGGAAAAGGATGAACGAGGGAAGGCCTTATTTGCAAATGTGGAGAGGGGTGTGGGTATCTTTTTGCAAAATTGCCATAGTTTCCTTCCTATCCGTCAGATATAGATCGGACGGCCTATATTGCAGGATGGCAGGCACACGATCATCACCAACAATGCTTTTTATAAGAGTAGGGATAAAAAATAGAGTTGGTGATGATGGTGGGCCTGCCATCCTGCAATGTAGGTCGTCCGATTTATATCTGACGGATAGGAAGGAAAATATGGCAATTTACCCACACTCTTCACCACATTTGCAGATAAGGCCTTCCCTCGTTCATCCTTTTCTTCCACAAGATCTTGATGTTCCGTGCAACGCACGGGCATCTTGCTAGTAAGAGTAGAAATTAGACATATACCACTTCTCGAATCTTGAAACCAACAACATTCCTCCCTTATCACATCAAAACTGCCAAAGGAATATATTTTGAGTGAAACATAACATATTTTTAGTGATATACGTATTTCAAAACCAGACTTTTTTCTATCAAATCAGTGAATATGTATTAATCTACTTTGATCGTGTAGCAACACATTGGCACATTGCTAGTAGTTATTATAATTTTTTGGACACCAGACAAATGGTGGAGTACATATACGAAGAGAAGAGGCGCACACACGCAGTCGACATCTCATTGTCTCGCACACATGAGTGTTACGTGAAGGCAACGTTAACAAATAAACCCTAAAACCCTAGGTGCATGATTGCTACATTCGCGGGTACCGGGTACGTGGTGGAGCACCTTTGTAGGAATAGACAGCTCGCTTGATAATTTGATCTGTAGGAGTTGATGGTCGGGACCACAGGTGAACGACTTGGAGCGCGGTGGCTCGCCAGTTGCCACAGATCGAGTAGCCACGTTTAAAATATCGTTTATTTAGCGGGGTTAAGAGTTCCGATTTTCAATGGTGCGTTATAAGTAGTAAGTAGTTTTTAGAACGATTGGTATGGAGCGAAAACGGAATTCGTAGTACTACGTACCTCCTTGGCATATGGTTGTATGGTTTTTTTGCGATGGAGGTTGTATGGGTTTATGTTGCGAGATGTTGAACCTGGTAGTTCTAGGGCAAATACTATGGTTTAGATTTAGATGCTGGTTTTCAGTAATGAAAATCGGAAGGGCAAACCCTTCTTTGATTAAAAAAACTACTACCTCCATTCTGGTTTACTAGTCCCCATCGTACTTTGGTTCAAAGTTTGTCCATGAATTTTAATTGTAAAATGTGATTGGAAAATGAGATGCATGCATGAACACTAGTTACTCTAACCCCCCTCTAACCCCCTCTCTTCTTTAATTCTTTGCCACATCAGCATGTTTGCTATTCCTGTGTGCATGATACCAGCTAAGATACCACCATTATGGCCAGCCTTAATCATCGCATGCAATAATTTAGTACACCTTGAAATATGAACATGTGTGGGCGTGTATGTTTTTAATGACTTGAGACTATACCTAGCCCGGCATGCAAGATGACTTATTATGCACCGTTTCCCATACCTGCAGGAAGCCCATTCGTCTCCAAATCTTCTCCTCTCCTTGTGTGGAAACAATATGCCTGTCAAACTCTCCTTCTCCCTCCGGCGGTCCCACCACTCCACCCCGTGTGAAAAAAATCTGCCTGCATGACTCTCCTCCCCCCACGCTCGTCCATCCGTTGTGACCAGCAATATTTCCACCCATTCGCTCCCCATAATTTACTCCAAAAAATATGCCCACGTAGCTGTTACTTAACTGCAGGTGCATTGGGTCACTGACATATGGGCCCAACAGGGGTCTGGCCCACATGTCAGTGATGCAACTGGACCTGCAGTTAAGTCAGTGCAACTCAGTCCATATCTTACGTAGGTGTGCCATTGCTCGCTATTAATACTGCGCCTCCCACGACATCGCTATCTCCTCCCCCTCACGTTCACGTTCATTGCTATCTCCTCCCCCTCCCTCTCACGTCGAACACCATGGCATCGCCCCTCCCAAGCCCTAGGAGCCCCTCGCTGCACCGCGTGGATGGTCACACATCGCCGTTCCGTTCCTCGCCGCCACTAGTCAAGGAGGACGCGTCGGTGTTCCGCTCCTCGCCGCTACGCAATGTGTCGCCGTTCCGTTCCTCGCCGCCACTAGTCGAGGAGGACGCGTCGGTGTTCCGCTCCTCGCCGCGACGCGACGCGTCGCCGTTCCGTTCCTCGCCGCCACTAGTCAAGGAGGATGCATCGGCGTTCCGCTCCTCGCCGCGACGCGTCGAGGTGGACACGTCGGAGCACGCGCGCTAGAGGACGCATCTGCTCCCCTCTACGAGGAGAATGCCGCGCCACCCGCCGAGCCGCCCAGCCTTGAGGAGATTTGGAAAGAAATGGATGTCGCCTTGTGGGAGGCTTTTCCTCCAGCAGAGCGCGCCAAAATAGAGGCGGAGAAGAAGGCCGAGGAAGAGAAGCGCACTGCGGAACAAGTTTCCTGGGAGGCCTATGTCGCGTCCGAGAGAGTCAGGCGATTGACTCTTTGGCAGAAGGCTCGCGCGAGGGCCGTGAGGGTGGCAGAGGACGCCCGTGCCGACGCCCTGAGTGCAGTCGGGCCCAAGCGCCTCATCTACGCTTGGCAGTATGTGGACCGGGTGCACGCTTCTAGCGAGGAGGAGTACCTGTTGGCGCCGGATCACCACACCGGTGAGATCGCGCTCGCCCGCCGGCAAGCCGCCAATCAGCACCTCGTGAGTTGCGAAGCTGAGGAAGAGCCGTTGTGTCGGCGCGCTGGGAAACGACCGCGCACCAAGGCACTCGTGGCTTGCCACAAGTGCTCCTGCGAGCGTCGTGGCTTTTAGGAGGAGTATAATTTTTGTTTCGTAAGGTGATCTCATTAGTTTTGGGACGCAAATGATAAATCCCAAACGTTCAGGAATTTTTAGCGTCCTTAATTAAGTATGTAAAAGGGAAAGTTTGGAAACCTTGTGTATTCGTATGCATTTTGCAAGTACGTGCATATAGCACAAACTTTGTATATACTACCGCACTAGACGTCTCTCTCGATATATGCTTGCAGACTGTGCTACTCCCTCCGTCCAGGTCAATAAGTCATCTTTGGTTGTGCACCGTGACCAAGAAGGAGGGAAGACTTATACACCTAGATGGAGGGAGTACTACTATTACTTATGTACGTGCAAATGCACGTTTTAACATTACGATGCGGTTTTTGTAAAACTAGAAAAACAGCACTAGTCAAGCTTGTGAAACGATTCAATGAAAAACAAATGCAAAAATGCTCGTTTGATTGTTTACTTTTAGCTTCCTTCTCTGTGGTTATTTCTCTGTCGTACTTTGTACGGAGTATCTCACTGGTTGGAAAGGCATGCAAATTCCCAAACCGCTTCCTACACCCTCTATCGAATTTTTTTCCTAGGAAGTTGTGCCGTGCAATTGGAATTCCAACTTTAGTACTACTACAAGTAGGATTACCAGGGGCCAGTTCTTTTAGGCTTCTAGATTAGTAATCCCATAACTACTACCTCCGTCCTGGTTTATTGGTCCCCATTGTAATCTGTGTCAAATTTTGATCATAAATTTAACTAATGAAATGTTAGTGCATGTCACATGCACTACTCCATCCGTCTAGGTGAGTAAGTCATCTTAGACCAAGGTTAATAGTAAAGCCTGCTGCCGGCTCTATAGTAGAGCGATGTCACCTGTAGCCTGTATTTGAAAAACTTCATATAGTAGAATGGCTGTAGTGTTGGCTATACATTTAATGCATGCATGCTGTGCTAGGCAAAGGAAAGTGACAGGATTGGCTGGGGGGAGCTGAACGCCGGCCGTAGCGCTCGCATGGGCTGCATGAAGGCTCCTTTTCCTTGTTGCTTGTGCTATCGCCCGGCGACTTGCGAAGCGCCCGCTTGGTCCTTTCTTCTCACTTCTCTCTCCTCCAGCTATGATTTTGTTGATGTGGAAGATGCTATAGCCTGCTGACTAGTCTCTATTGTACTTGCTCTTAGGCTGTGCACCGTGACCAAGGAGGAGGAGAAAACGAGAAACATTAATGTTTATTTGCTAATTAATAGTATTGCATGCAATGAACTAAACACTTCATGTCCTGTTTGATATCTCAAGTCATTAAAAGCATGCACACTCTTTATCTCTTATTGGTTGATATGTTAAGAAACAAGAAACGAGGTAGAAGTTAATGCACCGCGCCTAAGTGTTTTGGGATTATTTGGTTTTCGTAAGATGACTTACACACCTAGACGGAGGGATTACAATGGTGAGGAATAAACCAGTTAAATCTTTGGTCAAAATTTAGCAAAAATTACAATGGTGAGGAATAAACCAGGACGGAGTAGTAGTTTAGAAGCCCAAATAAATGAGTGAGGCGCCTTATTGTTACTCTCCACTGTGACTAGTCTTGTGGGAAAAGCTGGGGAAGCCGCCAAAAGAACTGGCCCTAGGAAAAGTAGCTAGGGATCGAGTGTGCGAGATGAACCGGAGAAAGTAAATGCAGAGAGATGAAATGCAAAAAAGACGGAGGGATGTGATGGTTGCTTGTCTGTTTATTTTACTAGGCCACTTATTACTAGGAGTGGTTGGGTTTTGTGATATGACGGCTTTACTGCTGCACCACGAGCGGGGTGAGAGGTGAGACTCCCATGCAGCGCCGCCCTCTACACTTGTACTACATCAGTCGTGGTTTATTAGTCCCCCATTGAATTTGACTGAAGATTTAACTGACAAAATGTTAGTGCATGTCAACAAAAACTATATCGTTGGATTCGTAATTGAACATAGTTTTGAATGATATAATTTTAGGTGACATGCATCAGCATTTATCGTACTATATATAATGTTAGTTCATTTTTTGGTCGTACTAATCTATAGTAGTAAGGTGCCCGTGCATTGCACCGAAGAGTGAAATGCATTGATCGGGGACTTGTTTATTTTGACAAAGGATGTGGGGGTCATCTCATGTGTAACGGGTATCGATAGGTTTCTTCGGATATTATTTCATCTCTAGAGCAAACATCCGGGTGAAATAGATAAAAAGGTATCTTTTGCAAACAAAAGCATTCAACTATTCAACCTGCATCCAAAACTTGTGAAGAAATAACACTTATTGTGCTTTGCAAGAAATGATCTTTTCTATACTATCTATACTACTATATAGTATACGAGTCCTGGATTGCACCTAGAGCATCAATCCTAGCCACTCATCTCCTAAATCTAACGGCTGATATTGGAGGGATTCGCAGTGAACAGTGCCTGCAACTGAATCTACTTGGTTCTGGAACCATCACTTCACCGTGTCATACCTTCCTGAAAAGAAGACCTATGCCTCCTCTACTATGCTGCAATTGTCAGGTTGTGATGAGTAAAAAGAGTTGGTTGTGAGCCTATGTGAGATGGTCTGGAGAAGAAACTAAAGTTGAAGTAAACAATTTGTGGGTTCCACCACGTACTTTTTTTATATTCTTCGAAAACTTCTGGATGACCGCAGGCAGTAGTTGCATTTTTTACTACCAATTAGTAAATTTCTAAACTCTATTTTGTTTGCATCAACAATATTTTTTTGCTCGGAATTCATTTTTCAAAGTATTTTTTGGTGGAATCACACCATACTGTTAAGACGTACATTGCACGTGCATACACACTAGTAAGAATTAGTTTTTGAGTATCGATTGTTATACATGTTGGCTACAGATGACATGCCACTTTCTTATAGTCAAGAGTTGGCTATACTATTAAGTAATATTAACCATTCCCTTATACACCTAGATGGAGGGATTAAATCAGGATGACTCGCAAGCGGGCAGAGGAGATGTAAGAAATGGTTCATCGTAAGTCTTTCACCAGTACTGTAGTAAAAATTCATACATGGAAGATTCTAGACTAAACCATAAACGGATACACTTTTATTCATGCGCGATACTCCAATAGGGCAAGATCCTGCATGGAAGTCTCCACATGCTTAGACAACAGATTACATTGAGCGAAGAGTAATGATCAACATTTAACTTAATAATGCGTATGTCCAGGTGAACCTCCTTGGAGTCCCTGTGCACCGCGTCGGCGGGTAAAGGATGCCATGGGTTTTCCAAGTCCACATTGGCGGGATAGTCCCAGCTCCCCAGAGTCCAAGTCCGTTCAATGAGGCCGGTGTCGCCGCCCACGCGACCCGGAGGGGTAGTAACACTGACCACGCACCCGTACATCGGCCTCGTTTCAGTGTCAGCGTCAGTGGCGTCGCCCCTGACGCACATTACAGAGATGGGGTGGCGGCCCGCGCGGGCCTCGCCGGTGCCCACGATCAAGAGGAAGATGCTGCCGTCCTCCTCCGAGACTAGCAGGTGGCGGCGATCCTCCAGCGACTCCGGCATGGTGAACGGGTAGCACGTCTCGTACTTGATGTTCTCCGCCAAGGGCCAGCAGTGACAGTTGCACGCATCCGTGAGGTGATGCACCATGTCCGCCGGCGAGCCACAAAATGGCATCGGGCACTCATAGCAGTGGACGAAGGGCTCCTTGGAGGCATCGACCAGGCCGTCCATGAAACGGTTGTGGCTGTAGGGGACGTTGCGCGAGTTGAATATATGAGCAAGTTACTACGAGATTTAATCCGAATAAGCACAAAATAAATCATGACGGCTATAACAGAGATGAAACTAATCATGTGGACTAGCATAGTAGTAGGATACAGAGTAGAAACATGAATTCTATCACGATTTCGAACAGGAAGGACAGAAACACATACGGTCCAACGGGAGCAGCACCGTTGGCGTTGACGTTGTCGCCCATGTCCAAACACTACGTAGACACGGGCCCTGTTTGGATACTCTAACTCAGTTAGAGGTTAGAGTTAGATTCTAACCTTGAAATAGCTCTGAACTAACTCTAACCAAAAAGGTGTTTGGATGGCAGGGTTAGATGGAGCGCAGATACGCCGAGGCGCCTTCATGGGCGGTGTGAGAGGGAGGGAGGAAGAGGACGAGAAGCTTCGAGGAAGTGGGGTGGGATCTGCCACGGGAAGAGCGAGAGAAAAATGTGTTTTTTTAGTGGTCCCAAGAAGAACTAACTCAAATAAGCACCTCTTGGGTGGGTTAGTTTTTTGGGGTGGGTTAGATGGATCTAACCCAAACTAACCCTCATGTTTGGATATTTTTGGGTTATTAGTTGAGTCCAAACTAACCCAAACTAACTCTAACCCATATCCAAACAGGGCCACGGTCTTTGAGAACGGTTCGTAGTCGTTCCACGCTCGGGCATTGAAGTTTGTAACTATTTTAGATTAGAATATACTACTCTCCGATGCTAGTAGTAGAGTAGAGTCCTACTCTACTACTCTACTCAAGCAAGTTAGGGCATAACACTGTAGGGAGTACCAGTACTGTGATCACTCAAGCAAGTTGTCTGGCATCGACATGACCCTACGCTGCTGGTATGTGTCTCGTAAGTCAAGCGGCGTGCTGTAGTCATCATCACATGTCCACTTCCCGCAACACATATTCGCTTCTCCATCTTTGTCCGCACATAATCTCGTCCAATCTTCCATCCCCGCTAAGGCGCCCCCCTCCTTGTCCGAAACCCAAGCACTAACAATGGCAGAACCGAGCAGTGTCCACCGAAAGAGCGGCTGGAATTCGCTCCCCATAGAGGTAATCAAGCTCATTGTTTCACATGTGGACAATCTCAGTACCATGCAAGGATCATGATGGCAGCGCAGTTTCGTTCATCAGGCAAAACTGTGTGTACGCAGCGTACCATGCGTCTTTGCATGCACCATACCCTGATATGTGCCGCCACGCTCTGCAGCCCAAAGTAGGAGAGAGGGTCGCAAGTATCAGACTTCGATCTGCTGGCTGGAGTTTCCCCCGTCAGGCACCCATCTGGTTCAAGCCGTCAGCCAATCTCCATAGCTTAATAAATAGTAACGTCTAACTGAGCCAGTTAGTTAGATACGTACACTTGGTGTAGTAGGATCTTTATTTAGTTTGATGCATACACTTGTTCTTTTTGGTAGCCCTTTTGTAATGATGGCTGATATTTGGTTTGGAAGAGAGAGCCACGTCTTCACTCTTCTGGCCTGCTTACTGCTTCTGTTGCACCCCCAGCCCTGGTTGCTGCTGTTGTTTTCAATGTACAATCATTAGTATATTTCGTCTTTTGGTTGAATAAATGTGTTGTTAGAATGACAAACACAATGTTTTGGAAGTCGTTGCACGGTTGGATCCTTTAGTGCCCCGTACCGTACGTAGCGCATACTATTTTTCGTACGGAACACATTTTCCACTTGTTGATAACATGCAGCCCACTGATGAAGGCCCAATAGAGAAGCCCATAATTAACTAGAAGGGAGGCTCTCACATGAATCCGGCCCAGGTACATGCTCATGATCCCCTAAACATAAATAAATAAATAAATAAATAAAGCTAAATGCTCATGCACCAGTTCTTTGGGAAAATAGGTAGCCCAGTATTTCTTTTTGAAGAATACCCAAGTTTGGCCTATTTGTCTTCTCCGAATTACTGGGCTGCAAATCTTTCAAGACGAGGAGGGATGCATTCTGGCCTGGCTTAAGAGTATGGTCAATGTCTGTTAAAAGTAATATCAAAAGGGGTTGAAAATTCCAAAAAAATTATAGCAAATGGGATATAAGTTTCTTTTTTGTTTTTGTTCTTCACTGATATCTTATACGTATTTCATTGGATTTAACATGACATAGTAATAATTTATTTTTAATTTTTTTAGTATAGCTATTAATTTCTGGATTAAGAATATTTTGTTCCCAAGCAAAAATGTGCGAATTTTCAAAATTTCTCACATATTTAGTTAATTTTTTGACCCTGGTACTGACGAGAAAATGGCCAGCAATTCTAAAAATGGAAAACGGGCTGCAATAAATTCCATATGAATTAGAAAATGAGTAAAAATTATAAAAATAATAGCAAATGGGTTGTACACGCCACAGATTTCGAGGCTGACTTGTTTACGCAAGGCTCTGTGAGTGAACACACGATTCTAGAAGCAGTGACTGTTGGATGTCCATCCAACGGCCGACGTGCTTTTTCAATCTCTGATGTTCCTACTCTAGCCGCCTAAACTAGTGCCGGCGGGACTGCCTGCTCCCTCCTCTTGTGGCCCGCTGTGATGCCGCGCAGGCTTCCCCGGCCCACCATACTCCCTCCGCTGGCCTGGCTGCACGCAATCAACTGCCTCCTTATTACGCGAAAAAAAATTCCTCCCATTGACATCTGGGGCGCACCAGTTGGGAGGCTGACCTGTGGGCCTACTAAGTTGACGCCTACGCAGGGCTTGTCAACTTAGTCAACAAACGATTCTACCAGCAGTAACCGTTGGATTTGAATCGAACGGTCCTGCTGCTTCTTCAATCGCCGCTCTTCTTGCACTAGCCGCCCAAACCAGCGCCAGGGAGACCGTCTGTTCCTGCCTTCAGTGGCCGGCTGTGCTTCCGTTGAGGCCTCATCGCCCCCTACTAGCCAGGCCCTGCGGCGGTGGCAGCCTCACACAGCAGCCGAACCAGTGAACCATCGTACTCCTCTCCCCGTGGGCATCCACTGCCGCGTCTTCCCCGGCTCCGCGTCGTCCCCTTCCTAGGACTCGCCTTTGTCCACCGCCTTGGTGCTCTCGGCGCGGCGTGGTCAACTTTGTCAATGACATTACATCGGAAGAGTACTGTACGTGGAGAGGCTCACTGCTGGGTCCACGGCCACAACTCACTTTTTTTGTGATTTGCCAAGTAAGTCGCTTTGTCAGGCCTGTCGGGCTGCAAATCTTTCAAGATGCGGAGAGCTTTCATTCGACTGGCCGAGAAAATGGCCCATCAGTAATGAGAAATGGGTTGTACATTTTTAAAACACATCAAACCGCCAATTAGTTTCAAATATATTTTTTTCATCTCAAGATTTTAAATCTAACATTCTTAAGAAGTTCTCCCCACTTCTACCTATTCTCTCACCATGCACACTGTCCACATCAGCTTTGTGCCACATCATGATTCCGTTTACAAAATCAGCCAATCATCAAAGTGCCACATCATCCATTATTTCCACATTTAACATTTTTTTATTGGCATATGAGGTGCATGTCGTTGCTCGGTATGCAGACATAAGATACTACTGAAGCCCAATGGTCTCTATTCGTAATAAACAGAAAAAAGCCCAACCGGCTCATTCTGAGGAGAACAACCGTCCTGCCCCTTGCCCCCCACTATACTTTCCGTTTCCTGTCCCTCTTCCGTAAATAAAGGCCCATGCTTCCCCCCTTCCCCTACCTCACTCTCCTTTCAATCGAAACACGCGGTGGCTGCGGTGCTCCACCAAATCTCCACAAAAGATCAGTCATGATCTAGGCCACTGAACAACCGGTGCTCCACCTAAGCCGCACCCTCACTCTCTCCTCTGATCTCTAAAATTCTCCCATGCGCATTGGGAGGCGGGCCGGGCGCCGTTCCATCGACGGCCACCCAGAATCGAATCGAGGAAGGCGCAAGCATTGATGCTCTGCGCATCGTTGCTCTGCTCCATGGCCGTCTTTGGCGGGACGAGTCGCGTGGAATCCCGCTTCATCAGCAAAGACGACTTCCCCAGGAATCGACCTTCGGGCTGGCACATCATCTTATTAGATGAGCGTGGCCACACTTATGTTGAAATGTGAGTTGCTATTCTGTGTGGTTGGTCATTCGGATCCAGTGGGAAGGTGTGGCGACGGCGTACCATGGTCTAACTCCCAATTTCTGAGACACCTTTTCCTCTTCGTCTTCAGCGGGCTGTAGGTCGACAGCTTTATCTTGACACAAGCGACGAGTTTACATAACAGTCCAGGCCTATCACATCTCATATCAGTGTTGCAAAAAAAACACTGAAGTACCGTCTCACTATCTTTTCAGAGCATGGGAGAATATTTTGTCCATCTCACTGTATAATTGTTATTTTTTCAGAGCTTGGAGTATTGTTTGCCTTGCTTCTGTAGTACTTTGTTTTCTGCATGCCTCGGTATGGATCTAAGCTTGCTTACTAACCAACCCATCAACCTTTTCAAACTCAGATAGTTGTCATTTTGAGGAATGAGGAGCTTGCTTTCCTTCATGTTGTCGAACTAACACGCCTGAAAACTTAATCAGCATGTACCAACTTGTGAAATTATTTTCTTGGATGAAGCAGAAATTTGTATAGAGGATGCTTATCGTCTATAAGTTTCTATACCTCTCTGTAAGGCCCCTGGTTATGCCAGTTTTACAACCTAGCCAGCTAAGTTCTAGATCTATATGGCGTATTCTCAACTAGATATATCATGGCAAGCAGATATGAGTTACTTTTAAACAGCTTTTAAACAGCTTTATCCTCTACTATTTTTATTTGATGTAGATTGTCATCCTTCTCCTATGATGTCACACATTATACTAATTGAGCATTGTTGCCTTTGGTTACAATGGTCTGGTTTTCATGCCCGACGTTAGAGCCAGGTAAAAGGGACTTCAAGCTTCAATTGAAACCCAAGTCCGACGACATAGTAGATACAAATGACATTGTCTTTTTTATCTACCCGATTGGGTCACCGAGTGAGTTGAACTATTTGCCATGCCTGTCATTCTTGAAATATAAATTAATGAGCATGTTTATTTATCACGGATGTATGAGTGCCACATCTTCCATTATCCGGATGTAAAATTGACAATGATTGAATGAAGTTGCTTCACTTAAAACTATCAAACATGTACATAGTTCTGCGCACGACTTTTTCGATGTTGATCAATCCTTTTTGTTAGCCACCCATCATTGTATCATTTTTATTTGTACATAATTTATGAGAATGTTAGTCGAGTCCATCTCTTAAAGAGATATTTAGGATTTAAGTCCACATGAAAGACTACCTTGAGATAATTAAATTGCAGACTTCAATGATTCAGTTTTCTATGGTAAAAAATATATTTACAACAAGTTGAATACGGATGTCCCGCAGCAACGCGCGGGGAATCATCTAGTTACATTAATTTTTATGCATCGAGAATTTGTTGGATTTTATATTGATATACATTTATTTTTAAAATCAATTTGAATGTGAGTTGAAGTTTCGGGATTAAAAACAGTTCGGACCGCACCGAAATATGCAAAATTTCATATAATTTTGTAACCATGGCCACAATATGGGCTGTAATGCTAAAAAAAGAATATGAGCTCCAAAAAAACCTTAATAATTAGCAAATGGGCTGTAAATTATTAGAAATAATGGCAGATGAGCTATATGTTGTTTTGCACAGATTTGAGGCTTTCCTAAAAAAAAGGTTGACGCACAAGCAGTGACTATTCCTGATCCAGCCGCTCAAACAAGCGCCGGCGGGATTGCCTGCTCCCTCCTCCGCGCGGCCGGCTCTGCTGCCACGCAGGCCTCACCGCCCCACCGTACTCCCATCGCTGGCCTAGTCATCCCTCTACTCACCCACACCTGCTGTTATTCTCCGGCGACGGCAGACAAACCAGTAAACCCTCGTACAGTCCTACTCCCCTCCGCATGGGAAACAACTGCTGAGTCTTCCCTGCCTTCGTGTCGTTCCCTTCCTAGGCCTCGCCGTCATCCACCGCCCTGGTGCTCTCGGCGCGGCCTGGTCAACATGGTCAAACGACCGACATGCATCTGAACTGGACTATACGTGGAGAGGCCAACAGCTGGGTCCACGGCCGCACGCAAGGAAATGCCTACTTATTACGCGCAAAATAATTATTCCTCCACTTGACATCAGGGACCCACTGAAAGGGCCTCTATATTTCGCGAAAAAAACGTTACCACCACTGACAGCTCGGACCCACCAGCTATATCTTCACATGCAAGGAAGTGCCTCCTTATTATGCACAAAAAAATGAATACTCCCCCTGTTAGCTGGGACCCAGTATAGTGGCAGGCTGACTTGTGGGACTACTAAGTTGACGGGGACGGAGGGCTTCGTCAACTTAGTCAATATGCACGATTCTAGCTCCAGTGACCGTACGATGTCCATCCAACGGCCGTAGTGCTTCTTCAACCTATGGTCTTCTTACTTCAGCCGCCCAAACCAACGCCGGTCGTGCCTCGTGCTCTTGCCTCCCGTGGCCGGCTGCGATGCGGCGGAGGCCTCACCGCCCCCTACTACTCCCACCGCTGGCCAGGCCATCCCTCTACTCATCCACACCCCCTGCTATTCTGTGGCGACGACAGCCTCACACCATAGCAAACCAGTGAACCCTCGTACTTCTCTATGCGTGGGCATCCACTGCCACGTCTTCCCCGGCTCCGCGTCGTCCCCTTCCTAGGCCTCGCCATCGTCTACCGCCATGGTGCTCTCGGCGCGGCGTGGTCAACGTGGTCAAGGAACGGCTTCCATCGGACGTGGACTGTATGTGGAGAGGTTGACAGCTGGGTCCACGGCCGCAGCAAGGAAGTGCCTCCTTGTTACGTGCAAAATAGTTATTCCTCCACTGGACAGCGGGGACCCACCGGACGGGCCACCGTATTTCATGAAAAAATGTTTCCCCTGACTGCTGGGACCCACCAACTACATCTTCGCACGCAAGAAGTGCGTCCAGGCAGAAAAAAAATGATTCGCCCCCCTGACTGCTGGGACCCACCATCTACATCTTCGCAAGCAAGGAAGTGCCTGACAATCGGGACCCACCTGGTCAAAGCGTATGTAGCGTTGTCATTCTGGTCGCAAACGTGTACGTACATATATACTGGTGGATGTAGAGGCGCGCACGTGTCATAGTAGAGGCGCGTACATGTCGTAGTAGAGGCACACACGTAGCATGTACACGTACGTACAGCGGCCAGGGTGCAAGAAAGAAAATACGGCCACATATGTGTACATACAGGAGGGGTCTCGAACGCCTACTCGCGCATACATACGGCCAGGGCTCGTGTACATGGCTGGGTCGGAACGGAGAAACAGCGTCGTCGTCGTGTTCATGGGGAGGCAACGGAATGCGTCGTGTTCATGGGGAGGTAGCGGAACGCGTCGTGTTCATCGGGAGGCAACAGAACGCGTGGGAGCCAACCGGCTGGGTCAGAACGGAAAGCATGGTCGTGTTCATCAGGAGGGCTTTGACGGAACAGGCGATGGAAACGAGGCCTGAACGGGGTCCTATTGATTGGGAGGGGTCTGGCGTACCGCAAAATGGAGGAAATGGACCTCCTATGGTCAAAACGGTGGTCCTGTTGATTGGGAGGGGTGTGGCGTACCACAAAACGGACAAAACGGACCTCCTACGGCCAAAAAGGGGGTCCTGTTGATCGGGAGGGGTGTGCTGTCCCGCAAAACGGACGAAACAGACCTCTTACGGTCAATATGGGGGTCCTGTTGATCGGGAGGGGTGTGCCTTACCGCAAAACGGACGAAACGGACCTCCTACGGTCGAAACGGGGGTCCTGTTCATCGGGAGGGGTGCGGCATACCGCAAAACGGGACTCCATGGGATACTGTTCATCTCCACCGTCGACCTCCTCCAGCCTCGATAGGCTACCGTCAACCTCCTCCAGCCTCCACAGGCTCCTATTCATCCAGCCTCCACCGCGCACTACTCCGCCGGCTACTGTTCAACCACCCCTCCACCATCTACTGTTCATCCAGCCCTCCACACCACGGGGTCCTGTTCAACCACCCCTTCACGGGCACCCCTCCACCGTCTACTGTTCACCAGCCCTCCACCACACCACGGGGTCCTGTTCATCCAGAGGGAACGCCACCGCTCATTGTTCATCCAAACCCCCCGCAACACTCACTGTTCATCCCAGAGGCAGCATCGATCGGCTTCAGTTAGTAGCTGTAGCGAAGGAATCGCTCGATCGGTTCAGTTAACAGCCATCGATCGATCGCTCGGGTTCAGTAACGCGTAGCCTGCAGTGTAATCGCTCAGGTTCAGTTAGAGCCCAATGCCTTGCTCGGGTTCAGTTAGAGCAAACGCCTCGCACACACGCGCATACGTGTACGAGAGAAACGCGCATCACTCGGCCCCCGACCTCCCATCATAACCGGGAACTCCCAGAAATTTTCCTCCCCCTCGCTTCTACCATGGTTTTTTCCGTCATGGACGGCCCAAAGAATGTCATGCGGCTGCGTCTCCAGCCCGCCCAGGACGAAAAGCCCATTTTCTGTCATGATTTTTTGTCATAGAAGTAGGAGCCCACCACATCTATGATGATACCGGGTTTTGTCACAATTATTGTCATAGAAGTGTCATATGTATGACAGAAAAAAATTTGGTTCGGCCCAAAATGTCACGGATGTGTCTTTTTTTGTAGTGAATGATGAACACAATACTATCAGAACAACATTGCATGTACAACATGATACAACTAGGACTATACGAGCATGGCATAAACATATGAACATGATGATACTAGCATGCGACATGATGAAACTATCATGCACCAACTTACTCTGCTCAGGTTACATCGTAACCATCACATGCATCACTTACCATCACAGACATCACACGATCATCTCAGGATCCAATCAAGCTTGGTATTTACAATACCGTAGTAATCATTTATGACCACAAGGAGCTTGACCTTTACCCTTGACTCTCGCATAACACCACAAATATCCAACAAGTCGGTATTCACGATACCACAGTGATCCTCTCACGATCACATAAATATCAACCAACTTCTTTCATCATCGAACCAGGGTTGCTATTTAGCAAATTATTTTTACTGTTGACCCATAGTGTGACCGACATGAACTGGGCCCTTATCCGCGGGCGCACTATCGATAGATTTAACGCGCGCGCGCACACACACACACACACACACACACACACACTCTACAGAGGTTAGCACACTGTACCCACACCACGGAACCCATGGCCTCGCACTCCCATTCGGGTGGACCAACGGCGTTCCGACAAAACCGTCCTACTCCCATGACACTCTCCTGGCCAGTCCGACCAACTCCACTTTGGGAAAAGTCCTGGGTGGTCCCATGCCTACCAAAGGCACCAACAGCCACCGTCGTGGCAAAATGGTCCCAAACGGGGACAAGGATCCTTACAAAAACAACGGGCACACAAAGCTTATGCGTCCTACCTGGCCAAGGTAGCGCCCGCGCATAACCTTCCCTCACGAGAGGCACCGGCGAGAGGCATGACAATATTCCCAGTTAGGACCCCCATAAGGTAAGCGTGGTTGCACTGGTCAGCTCGATATGGTGGCACCATGACTCAGCCAACAGTTGTTCAAGTTCAATTTAATCCAGTTAAACTTGAATGCAATATGTTGAGCCATGATAAAAATAACATGATGCAACTACAATGCATGAACATGCTATTAACATAAGCATGGGGGTGCATCCCAATCAATGACCATAACAACATTTAACCATTTATCCAGATGAGCATGCCATACTGAAGAGCATGGATATCACAACTGGAACACTACCCATAGCATAACATGACCACTAGCATCAACAATAAATACCTTGTAATAACATAACGATAAACCTACCATGCAAGTATTTAGTCAACTAGATGCAAAGGAACATGCATAACAACGGTACTCGGAACGGACGATAGTCAGGCACCGAAGGCCGTCACCAACATGTACTACTAACAAACATTGCCAATATTAAAGTAATACTAGCATGAAGAACATAATAATAGAGTGCAAGAAAACATGGCATGACGGTAAACACCGATCCATAAGCATAACCGAAATACCGACCGCACTAGCAAAACAAATAGACAGTTATTAAAGATTCAAGTTGAAAGCCAATGCTTCTGCATGACTATCATGCAATGGTGGTTGTGGCTTTCCTGGGGATGAAGAAGGCTCCGGGGAGAAGTGCGGAACGACCACGGAAAGAATCACCGGAAAAGATTCGCTCTCGGAGGGGGCTTATTAGGGCAAGGGTAAAATGGTAATTTGTATTATTTAAAACCATAGTGAAAATGGTACCGAAAGTTTGGGCTTGGCGAGACGAAGAAATGGGCGTTGGATTCACCTCATTCGGAGTTACGAGCAAAAAGATATGATCGTTTAAAACCCAGGGACTAATCTGCAAAAATAACTTCTACAAACAGGTCCCTGGCAGTTTAAACGGAACGCGCCTTTCTCATAAATACGCTTTCCAGAGAGGAAAGCGCATTCTGGCTCGAAGAAGAAGTGAAATACACTTTTGGTGGACGAAAGCGTACACGCGCAAAACCCATGTCCACTTATCCACGTCAGCGGGCCAGCCCGGTCCAAAGCGTGAGGCTGACGCGCGGGGCCCGCGGCCAGCTGGCCGCCAGGGTCATCATCTTCCCTTTCTCCTCGCTCGTGCCCGTGTAGCAGAGAGGCCGCCGGCGTCAGGCGGCGATTGCCGGCGCCACAGAGGGTCTCTGGCGACGCTCCACATACCGACGAGCTCAGCGCGGAGAGCCGTGTTGTTCTGTACCCGCAGAGCACGCCGAAGAGGACAGGATTGGGCAGGGTTCACGAGGTGGTGGACGTCGGCTCGGGTGGCAATGGAGTTTGCGACCATAGATGCTCCGGTGAAGAGAGGAGAGGCTGGGGAGGCTCGTCGGGGTCTGGTAGGCCTACTGGTGGAGGAGGAATCAGGAGAGGGGCTCGGGCTTGAGCCAATTTAGGAGGGTGGCTGCTACCTCTTGAGCATGCGTTGGTTTTCCCTTGAAGATGAAAGGGTGATGCAGCAAAGCAGCGTTAGTATTTCCCTCAGTTTTTTTGAACCAAGGTATCAATCCAGTAGGAGACCATGCACGAGTCACCTCGGACCTACACAAACAGATAAGAACCTCGCGACCAACGCGATAAAGGGGTTGTCAATCCCTTCACGACCACTTGCAAGAGTGAGATCTGATAGAGATAATAACAATAAGATAAATATTTTTGGTATTTTTATGATATAAATTGAAAGTAAAGATTGCAAAATAAAATAGATTGGAAACTTGTATGATGGAAAATAGACCCCGGGGCCATAGGTTTCACTAGTGGCTTCTCTCAAGATAGCATAAGTATTACAGTGGGTGAACAAATTACTGTCGAGCAATTGATAGAATTGAGCATAGTTATGAGAATATCTAGGTATGATCATGTATATAGGCATCACGTCCGTGACAAGTAGACCGACTCTTGCCTGCATCTACTACTATTACACCACACATCGACCACTATCCAGCATGCATCTAGAGTATTAAGTTCATAAGAACGGAGTAATGCTTTAAGCAAGATGACATGATGTAGAGGGATAAACTCATGCAATATGATATAAACCCCATCTTTTTATCCTCGATGGCAACAATACAATACGTGTCGTTTCCCCTACTGTCACTAGGATCGAGCACCGCAAGATTGAACCCAAAGCTAAGCACTTCTCCCATTGCAAGAAAGATCAATCTAGTAGGCCAAACCAAACTGATAATTCGAAGAGACTTGCAAAGATAACCAATCATACATAAAATAATTCAGAGAAGATTCAAATATTGTTCATAGATAATCTTGATCATAAACCCACAATTCATCAGATCTCGACAAACACACTGCAAAAGAAGACTACATCAAATAGATCTCCAAGAGAATCGAGGAGAACTTTGTATTGAGATCCAAATATAGAGAAGAAGCCATCTAGCTAATAACTATGGACCCAAAGGTCTGAGGTAAACTACTCACAAATCATCAGAGAGGCTATGGTGTTGATGTAGAAGCCATCCGTGATCAATGCCCCCTCCGGCGGAGCGCCGGAAAAGGCCCCAAGATGGGATCTCACGGGTACAGAAGGTTGCGGCGGTGGAATTAGGTTTTCGTGGTGCTCTCTGATGTTTTCATGGTACGTAGGTTTATATAGGAGGAAGAAGTAGGTCGGTGGAGCCACAAGGGGCCCACAAGGGTGGAGGGCGTGCCCCCTTTCCTCGTGGCCTCCTCGTTGATTGCTTGACGTCCACTCCAAGTCCTCTGGATCATGTTTGTTCCAAAAATCACGCTCCCGAAGGTTTCATTCCATTTGGACTCCATTTGATATTCCTTTTCTGCGAAACACTGAAATAGGCAAAAAAACATCAATTTGGGTTGGGCCTCCGGTTAATAGGTTAGTCCCAAAAATAATATAAAAGTGTATAAATAAGCACATTAAACATCCAAAACAGAATATACAATAGCATGGAACAATCAAAAATTATAGATACATTGGAGACGTATCAAGCATCCCCAAGCTTAATTCCTGCTCGTCCTCGGGTAGGTAAATGATAAAAACAGAATTTTTGATGTGGAATGCTTCCTAACATATTTATCAATGTAATTTTCTTTATTGTGGCACGAATGTTCACATCCGAAATATTCAAGATAAAAGTTTAATATTGACATAAAAAAATACTTCAAGCATACTAACTAAGCAATCATGTCTTCTCAAAATAACATGGACAAAGAAAGTTATCCCTACAAAAACATATAATCTGGCTATGCTCTATCTTCATCACACAAAATATTAAATTATGCACAACCTTGATGACAAGCCAAGCATTTGTTTCATACTTTTGATGTTCTCAAACTTTTTCAACTTTCACGCAATACATGAACGTGAGCCATGGACATAGCACTATAGGTGGAATAGAATGGTGATTGTGGAGAAGACAAAAAGGAGAATATAGTCTCACATCAACTAGGCGTATCAACGGGCTATGGAGATGCCCATCAATAGATATCAATGTGAGTGAGTAGGGATTGCCATGCAACTGATACACTAGAGCTATAAGTGTATGAAAGATCAACAAAAGAAACTAAGTGGGTGTGCATCCAACTTGCTTGCTCACGAAGACCTAGGGCAATTTGAGGAAGCCCATCATTGGAATACACAAGCCAAGTTCTATAATGTAAAATTCCCACTAGTTTATGAAAGTGACAAAATAGGAGACTCTCTATCATCAAGATCATGGTTCTACTTTGAAGCACAAGCGTGGAAAAAGAATAGTAACATTGTCCCTTCTCTCCTTTTCTCTATTTTTTTATTTGGGCCTTCTTTCTTTCTTTTTTCTTTTGGCCTCTTTTTTTCGTCCGGAGTGTCATCTCGACTTGTGGGGGAATAATAGTCTCCATCATCCTTTCCTCACTGGGACAATGCTCTAATAATGATGATCATCACACTTCTTTTTTACTTACAACTCAAGAATTACAACTCAATACTTAGAACAAAATATGACTCTATGTGAATGCCTCCGGCGGTGTACCGGGATATGCAATGAATCGAGAGTGACATGTATGAAAAAAATTATGAACGGTGGCTTTGCCACAAATACGATGTCAACTACATGATCATGCATGGCAATATGACAATGATGAAGCGTGTCATAACAAATTGAACAGTGGAAAGTTGCATGGAAATATATCTCGGAATGGCTATGGAAATGCCATAATAGGTAGGTATGGTGGCTGTTTTGAGGAAGGTATATGGTGGGTGTATGATACCAGCGAAACGTGCACGGTAATAGAGAGGCTAGCAAATGTGGAAGGGTGAGAGTGAGTATAATCCATGGACTCAACATTAGTCATAAATAACTCACATACTTATTGCAAAAATGTATTAGTTATCGAAACAAAGTACTACGCTCAAGCTCCTAGGGGGATAGATTGGTAGGAAAAGACCATCGCTCGTCCCCGACCACCACTCATAAGGAAGACACTCAATAAATAAATAATGCTCCGACTTCATCACATAACGGTTCACCATACATGCATGCTACGGGAATCACAAACTTCAACACAAGTATTTCTCAAATTCACAACTACTCAACTAGCATGACTCTAATATCACCATCTCCATATCTCAAAACAATTATCAAGTATCAAACTTCTCATAGTATTCAATGCACTTATATGAAAGTTTTTATTATGCCTAAAAGAAAATTACCATGCTGTTCTAAAGGACTCTCAAAATAATATAAGTGAAGTATGAGAGATCAATTATTTCTATAAAATAAAGCCACCACCGTGCTCTAAAAGATATAAGTGAAGCACTAGAGCAAAAACTATATAGCTCAAAAGATATAAGTGAAGCACATAGAGTATTCTAATAAATTACGATTCATGTATGTCTCTCTCAAAATGTGTGTACAGCAAGGATGATTGTGGTAAACTAAAAAACAAATACTCAAATCATACAAGACGCTCCAAGAAAAACGCATATCATGTGGTGAATAAAAATATAGCTCCAAGTAAAGTTACCGATGAACGAAGACAAAACAGGGGATGCCTTCCGGGGCATCCCCAAGCTTAGGCTTTTTGTGTCCTTGGATTTTACCTTGGGGTACCTTGGGCATCCCCAAGCATAGGCTCTTGCCACTCTTTGTTCCATAATCCATCAAATCTTTACCCAAAACTTGAAAACTTCACAACACAAAACTTAACAGAAAATCTCGTGAGCTCCGTTAGCGAAAGAAAACAAAACAACACTTCAAGGTACTGTAATGAACTCATTATTTATTTATATTTGTGTTAAACCTACTGTATTCCAAATTTTTATGGTTTATAAACTCCATCACTAGCCATAGATTCATCAAAATAAGCAAACAACACACGAAAAACAGAATCTGTCAAAAATAGAACAGTCTGTAGTAATCTGTATCAAATGCATACTTCTGGAACCCCAAAAATTCTAAAATGAATTTCTGGACGTGAGTAACTTATCTGTTAATCATATTCAAAAAGAATTAACTAAATATCACTCTCCAGTAAAAAGTTGTAGCTAATCTCGTGAGCGCTAAAGTTTCTGTTTTTTACAGCAAGATCAAAAAGACTTTCCCCAAGTCTTCCCAACGGTTCTACTTGGCACAAAAACTAATTAAACACAAAAAACACAAACAAAACAGAGGCTAGATATATTATTTATTGAATAACAGCAAGGAAAAGTATTGGGCTGCCTCCCAGCAAGCGCTTTTTCTTTAAAGCCCTTTAGCTAGGCATTGATAATTTTAATGATGCTCACATTAAAGACAAGAATTGAAGCACAAAGAGAGCATCATGAAACACGTGACAAACACATCTAAGTATAACATACTTCCTATGAATAGGCATATTATAGGCAAACACATTATCATAGCAAGCAAAAACTAGCATATGCAAGGAAGCAGAAAGAAATAATAGCAATCTCAACATAACGAGAGGTAATTTAGTAACGTGAAAATTTCTACAATCATATTTTCCTCTCTCATAATAATTGCATGTGTGATCATAAGAAAATTCAACAAAATAGTTATCACATAAAATATTTTCAACACGATCCACATGCATGCAAAGTTGACACTCTTTCAAAATAGTGGGATTAACATTAACTAAAGTCATGACCTCTCCAAACCCCCTTTTTTCAAAAATTTCATAAGATTGAACATTCTCAAAATATGTGGGATCTAAGGTTGACACTCTTCCAAACCCACTTTCAATAATATTGCAAACACTATTATCAATCTCATAATCATCATGGGGCTTAAATAAATTTTCAAGATCAAGAGAAGAATCACCCCAATCATGATCATTGCAACAAGTAGTAGACATAGCAAAACTAGCATCCCCAAGCTTAGGGTTTTGCATATTATAAGCACAATTGACATTAATAGAATTTATAGTATCATCATTGCAATCATGCTTTCTATTCAAAGATGCATCGTGAATCACTCCATAAAGTACTTCATCAAAATTTTCAGATTCACGAATTTCAAGCAAAACTTCATAAAGATAATCTAGTGCACAAAACTCACTAGCAATTGGTTCATCATAATTGGATCTCCTAAAAAGATTAGCAAGCGAATGAGGATCCATAGATGTTAGGTTCTCTGTTTAGCAATAAATAAACAACTATTCCAACCAAACGAGCAAACGAGCCAAGTAAGACATCAAAGCAAAAGGAAAGTCAAACATAAGAAGGGAGAATAAAACGGCAAGGGTGAAGTGGGGGAGAGGAAACCGAGAGGCAAACGGAAAATAATGTAATGCGAAGGATAAGAGTTGTGATGGGTACTTGGTATGTCTTGACTTGGCGTAGATCTCCCCGGCAACGGCGCCAGAAATCCTTCTTGCTACCTCTTGAGCATTTGTTGGTTTTCCCTTGAAGAGGAAAGGGTGATGCAGCAAAGCAGCGTAAGTATTTCCCTCAGTTTTTGAGAACCAAGGTATCAATCCAGTAGGAGACCACGCACGAGTCACCTTGTACCTACACAAACAAATAAGAACCTCGCAACCAACGCGATAAAAGGGGTTGTCGATCCCTTCACGACCACTTGCAAGAGTGAGATCTGATAGAGATAATAATAATAAGATAAATATTTTTGGTATTTTTATGATATAAATTGAAAGTAAATATTGAAAACTAAAATAGATTGGAAACATGTATGATGGAAAATAGACCCGGGGGCCATAGGTTTCACTAGTGGCTTCTCTCAAGATAGCATAAGTATTACGGTGAGTGAACAAATTACTGTTGAGCAATTGATAGAATTGAGCATAGTTATGAGAATATATAGGTATGAGCATGTATATAGGCATCACGTGTGTGACAAGTAGACATACTCCTGCCTGCATCTACTACTATTACTCCACACATCGACCGCTATCCAGCATGCATCTAGAGTATTAAGTTCATGAGAACGGAGTAACGCTTTAAGCAAGATGACATGATGTAGAGGGATAAACTCATGCAATATGATATAAACCCCATCTTTTTCTCCTCGATGGAAACAATACAATACGTGTCGTTTCCCCTACTGTCACTGGGATCGAGCACCGCAAGATTGAACTCAAAGCTAAGCACTTCTCCCATTGCAAGAAAGATCAATCTAGTAGGCCAAACCAAATTGATAATTCGAAGAGACTTGCAAAGATAACCAATCATACATAAAAGAATTCAGAGAAGATTCAAATATTGTTCATAGATAATCTTGATCATAAACCCACAATTCATCGGATCTCGACAAACACACCGCAAAAGAAGATTACATCGAATAGATCTCCAAGAAAATCGAGGAGAACTTTTTATTGAGATCCAAAGAGAGAGAATAAGCCATCTAGCTAATAACTATGGACCCGAAGGTCTGAGGTAAACTACTCACACATCATTAGAGAGGCTATGGTGTTGATGTAGAAGCCCTCCGTGATTAATGCCCCCTTCGGCGGAGCACCGGAAAAGGCCCCAAGATGGGATCTCACGGGTACAGAAGGTTGCGGCGGTGGAATTAGGTTTTCGTGGTGCTCTCTGATGTTTTCAGGGTACGTAGGTATATATAGGAGGAAGAAGTAGGTCGATGGAGCCACGAGGGGCCCATGAGGGTGGAGGGTGCGCCCAGGGGGGTAGGCGCACCCCCTGCCTTGTGGCCTCCTCGTTGATTGCTTGACGTCCACTCCAAGTCCTCTAGATCATGTTTGTTCCAAAAATCACGCTCCCAAAGGTTTCATTCTGTTTGGACTCCGTTTGATATTCTTTTTCCGCGAAACACTGAAATAGGCAAAAAAAATAGCAATTTGGGCTGGGCCTCCGGTTAATAGGTTAGTCCCAAAAATAATATAAAAGTGTATAAATAAGAACATTAAACATCCAAAACAGAATATATAATAGCATGGAACAATCAAAAATTATATATACGATACAGACGTATCAGTGGCCGCGGCGGCGATGGCGGACACAGAGAGCTCCTCGAGCTCGTTCGGGTGGTCGGGAAGGCAGCTAGGGGTGCGTGAGGTCGATTGGTGAAGAGGAACGCGCTCCGGATGGCCTTATATAGGCAGAGGGGGAGGAGGCCGAGCGTGTGTCACCGCGGACGTGTGTGCACGCGCATGAGCTCGAAGGTAGACGACAGGGAAGGCACAGGGGAGCGCATGGGGCAGAGGCGGGCAAGGGAGCACGGGGATGAAGCGGCCGAGGCGCGGACAGAGCCGGTCGGTGATACGTCTCCGTCGTATCTGCTTTTCCAAACACTTTTTCCCTTGTTTTGGACTCTAACTTGCATGATTTGAATGGAACTAACCCGGACTGACACTATTTTCAACAGAATTCCCATGGTGTTATTTTTGTGCAGAAATAAAAGTTCTCGGAATGACCTGAAACTTCATGGAGAATTAATTTGGAATATATAAAAAATACCGGAAGAAGAATCCACGTCAGGGGGGCCTCCACCTGTCCACGAGGGTGGGGGTGCGCCCGCTGCCTCGTGGCCCCCCTGACGCTCCACCGACCTCAACCTTGACTCCATATATTCACTTTCGGGGATAAAAAATTAGAGAGAAGTATTCATCGCGTTTTACGATATGGAGCCGCCGCCAAGCCCTAAAACTCTCTCGGGAGGGCTGATCTGGAGTCCGTTCGGGGCTCCGGAGAGGGGAATCCGTCGCCGTCGTCATCATCAACCATCCTCCATCACCAATTTCATGATGTTCACCGCCATGCGTGAGTAATTCCATTGTAGGCTTGCTGGACGGTGATGGGTTGGATGAGATTTATCATGTAATCGAGTTAGTTTTGTTAGGGTTTGATCCCTAGTATCCACTATGTTCTGAGATTGACGTTGCTATGACTTTGCTATGCTTAATGCTTGTCACTAGGGCCCGAGTGCCATGATTTCAGATCTGAACCTAGTATGTTTTCATTAATATATGAGAGTTCTTGATCCTATCTTGCAATTCTATAGTCACCTACTATGTGTTATGATCCGGCAACCCCGAAGTGACAATAATCGGGACCACTCCCGGTGATGATCGTAGTTTGAGGAGTTCATGTATTCACTATGTGTTAATGCTTTGGTTTGGTACTCTATTAAAAGGAGGCCTTAATATCCCTTAGTTTCCAATAGGACCCCGCTGCCACGGGAGGGTAGGACAAAAGATGTCATGCAAGTTCTTTTCCATAAGCACGTATGACTATATTCAGAATACATGCCTACATTACATTGATGAATTGGAGCTAGTTCTGTGTCACCCTATGTTATGACTGTTACATGATCGATCACATCCGACATAATTCTCCATCACCGATCCAATGCCTACGAGCTTTCCATATATTGTTCTTCGCTTATTTACTTTTCTGTTGCTATTGTTACAATCACTATAAAACACCAAAAAAATTACTTTTGCTACCATTACCTTTTACCACTGTTACCACTACTATCATATTACTTTGCTACTAAATACTTTGCTACAGATACTAAGTTTCCAGGTGTGGTTGCATTGATAACTCAACTGCTAATACTTGAGAATATTCTTTGGCTCCCCTTGTGTCGAATCAATAAATTTGGGTTGAATACTCTACCCTCGAAAACTGTTGTGATCCCCTATACTTGTGGGTTATCAGTCAGCTACAACGCTCCTGTGGGCGCTCACTGTTCGGTGATGGGGACGGCTCATCGGGGAAGAAGATGGAGGGGGAAATGGCTCCACGGGAACGACGACAACATGGGGAACACGCTAGACATGCCCGTTCTCGCTGGAACGACGAGCAGGAGAGGGGCCCGAAGCAAAACGACGCTCTGGACGCGGCCATAGCATGCCTAAACGGTGGTCACCACCAGTACTAGCATGAAGAGAACAAGGCAGGCTACGAGGAGTTGTCAAGTGACTAGTCCCTGTATAATAGAAGCCGAGGGAGTTGATGGATCGACAAAAGGAGCCAAGGAGAGGAGTGTGGCATCACTGCAAGTTTGCTGCATCAAACTTGGACGTGCATTGCTAATCAACAGGAACTTGATTGGGTCAAATGGTGTTGTCTGGGGTGTTTAGATGAGGAAGGACTACGATCCTGTTAAATTTGAGGGGAAATGGGTCACAAAACAATAGGGTTGCTTTGTAACCTTAGATTAGGTCCAGAAACTTGATCATGATGATGCACTCATATGGAGTATCAACTTGATCTAAAATTTGGCAAGGCGGGGTCATTTGGTCATATGAAGATGCTGCAAAAGGTTTCATACCAATTGGATAATCCAAAATGGTACTTGCTTCACAAGCATATCCACTGACCAGAAACTTGCAAAAAATCTAGAAGGAAAATGGATAGACTAAATATGCCCCAATTGGGTGGAGATAGGTTATATGGATAAGAGAAGGCCTAGGAAAATTTACAGCCATAATGGAGCAAGATAAAATATACTTGCTTCAGTAACTAACAAAGATTTGAAGTTGTGCTCACATGGATGCAGAGCATGAGCTCAAATCTTGTGGAGAGCTTTTATTTGATGATATCAAAGACCATGCAAAAATTCAACTCAATTGGATTAACGTAGCTAGTACTTCCTTCACAACCAATTCCCTTAGACAGGAACTTTGAAAAATTTCTCACGAATATTTACTAGGCAAATTAAGTTGAAATTTTTCATGACGCAATTATTTGGACATGAAAAGATGTCCAAGAAGTTTGGAGTCAATTGGGCAAAGATAAATGGCACTTGCTTCACAATCTGCCATTTAGGACAAAATAGGAAAAGAATTATTTGAAGATGATGGGAAACATGGCCAATGAAATATTTTGCCATATTTGAGAAAGATATGACCCAAACAATTTATGAGAATTATTTGGGAATTTTAGGAGTGATGGAAATATAGGTTGCTTCACAACCTAGGGAAAATTGAGTTATTCCTTTATTATAAAAGGAATATCCCCAATAAAAAGACTATTGGGATTTGGGCTAGGATGAAAATGGAAAGGTGTAGGGAAGGATTTGGGTATGACAAGCCACTCTGGAAGCAAAGAAGAGTTCATATTCTTTAGTTTCCAGACCACAAAGCCAGAGAAAAAGAAAACTCAGGCAAAAACCTCAGAAAATCAAAAGAAAAGAAAGGGCCAAAAATCAGGCTGTTTTACGATCGTTATCGGAGAAGCTTCATTTGAGTTGTGCGATGACCACTAGGAGCTGGGCGTGGGAAGCCTTGACATGGTCGTGGATGGCCTCCATTAGGGCTAAGGCCGCCGCTGCGGAACGGACAGCTGTTGTGTCGCTCTCGCATGTTGCTATCCCCGAGGTAGATGTTGCTGCCGCCACCTAAGAAGCAACAGCAGCCGTTTGGGCTGCCTTTGTCGCCCGGCCGCAAATTGTGGCCGCGCTCATGCACCTTGTTAGCACGCGCATGGCGACTGCGGCCGCACTCCCGCCGGAGTGGGCCACTGAAGTTGCCCTCGCGACGCGGGTCCATGTGCCCATCTTTCACCGGTGACGATTGAACAATGAAATGATATTTGGGGAGCGAGCTACTGTGCTTGACACGCCGGCTGTGGACTCTGGCCGACACATCTTCTCGCGTAAGCCATAGGTGTACTATACACCGACGATGCTCCAAGATATTTTGTACTACATCTCACATGTTTGCTGAAAATAAACTGTGTGCAATCTACTTGATTTTTCATCTTAATTTCAATTACATAATTGTCGGGGAAATTGATCCACCAACACCTATGGGGACCGGGCCCCTTTCGGTTCGGAGGGGGGCGGAGGCCGCGCAAAGAGCGGATCGAGGCAGTACACGCGAGCAGTTTTACCCAGCTTCGGGCCGCACGGATGCGTAAAACCCTACTGCTGCTTGTTTGTGTGTATTGAATTCTTGCTCAGGAGCGATGGACGCTGCCAGACCGAGCGTGAGAGTGTTCCTGATGTTTCGAATGAGCCGAACCCCCTCTACGTTGCGCTTGGGCCTCCTTTTATACTTTCAAGGGGTCACCGACAGGTGGCAACGTAGACTAGAAGGGTAAAAATGGAAAAGGATGCGGTAGGTGCAGCTACCGCTACTGTGGACACAGTGCACCCTACCTAACTCTGACGGCAGGGGACAAGGTCATTGAATGCCCGTCTGAGTTGCCTAAACAGTGCAAAAAGTGACCGTTAGGAGCGCCACCGTTTGCCATGATGGCCTTCTCTTCATCTCCGCTTGCCACCGCGTACCCCTGGCTGCACAGGCTCCCGCCACGCGCCCCTGAGGAAGCCTCATGGCGACACGCGGGTGGGTGCGCTGGAGCATGGGTGCAGAGTGGCAGCGGGCCCCGGCGAGTACCTTGTCGGGGTCGTTGTCTTGTCGTGTCCAGAAGCTTGTCGCTCACCGGACCTTGCCGGGACGTGCGGTGCATCGCGGCAAGTTTCTTGAAGTGTCGTGGTTGGCCTTCCCGGCAAGCTCCTCTTGCCGGGGCCTTGTCTCTTCCCGGCAAGATCCTCTTGCCAGGGCCTTGTCTCTTCATCTTGAATGCTTTGTTCTTGAATGGCTCCAAAGGAACCCACGGAGGACTCTGGCGGTCGTCCGGCAAGCCTTGCCGCGCGGCGCTGCAACTGCCCGTGCACAAGTTTGGGATACTAGGGTACCCCTACTCTAGTACACCGACAGGAGCCCCCGGGCCTGGGCCACACACGGTGCCGAGCGCTGTTGGGCCAGGCCCAAAACAGGGCACGGGCACGCGCGGAGCCTGGGTTATGCCGAATCTAACTCCGTATCCACCGCGCCCCCCGTAACGGCACGCGTCAATCGCGGAGTCGTGGGAGAGATCGTGGGTGGTTGTTTATTTGGAAGGCCGAAATGTCCGCCCCGTCCCTCTTTATAAGCAGGGGAAACAGGGGCATTTCCCCCACCTTCGCCCTTCGCTGCTGCAATCTCAGAAATCTCCGCCGCCCTCCTCCGCTTGCAGAGTTGAAAGAGGGCAGCGCTCCGCCCCCGTCGCTGCCGCCACCAGCAGCGCCGTCGATCTCCCCCACCGCCTCCACCATGCCTCCGAAGCCCGGGAAGGGGAAGGCCACAAAGGCCGCGGCCGCGAAAGCTGTGAAGTCGACCGAAGCGCAGCGGCTTGAGGCGCTGCGGAAGGAGCGGGCCACTTTCCCCCCGAGCTCTCCGCGAAGGAGCTGAGGGAGTGGTACTATCTCTTCTGGTCGACGGAGACGCGGGCGCATCCACGCACGAAGGTACTCTCCGCCGTCGCCTCGCAAGCAGCTCCAGTTGGCGGATATCCTTTCTTCGCCGTGTTCTTCTACTGCGGGCTCTGCCCGCCATTCTCTGATTTCTTTTGCGACATCATGAACACCTATGGACTCCAGCTCCTTGACTTCACCCCCAACGCCGTTTTGACCATGGCAGTTTTCGCCCATCTATGCGAAAACTTTGTAGGAGTCCACCCCAACGTAGCTCTCTTCCGCCATTTCTTTATGCCTCGTGTCGAGAGAGGGGAACCTCTTGCCGGCGGGATCGCCTGGATCTCGCGGGCCGGCAAGAAGGAGACCTATCTGGAGGGGGAGCTCCGCAGCAAGTGGGACGAGTGAAGAGCAGACTGGTGCTGGGTTGTAGAAGAGAGCCCGCGGCCGTTCACCGCCCTGCGCCAAGCCCCAGCAGTGCGTGGCAATGACTGGAGCGCTCTCTCCGTGGACGACGACAAGCTGAAGATCGCCACCACTCGGATCTTGCGTCTCAGGCTTGCCGGGCTGACTGTAGGAGCTGTCGGCACAGATTTCCTTCGCCGGCGCATCGCCCCTCTGCAGGCAAGGGGGAGACCCGCCTGGGAATTTGGAGGCCCGGCAGATATCATGAGGTTGCGCCCAGGCCTCAACTTCAATTTCACCGTCATAGAGTTGGACGGGATACTCAAGGAGATATTCAAGCACGACCACAGCATCCCGAGTGGTTCAGGTTGCCGGCAGGCGTCGTTCCTCTGTGCAACAACTCCTCGCGCGACCGCATCTGCGCCATGATGCCGTTGTGTGATTCGCACGGGATCGCTCCAACTTGGCAAGAGCCTGCCGGAGACGTTGTGCAGCAGTTCTTCGACAGCCTAGTGGAAGTAGCGGTTAATGCTGACGACAAGAAGCTACTCACCCGCGACACCACTGATCAAGAGATGGAACGCATCGCCACCAGGGCGGAAGAGGCGGCGGCAGCCGCAGCCGCGGGTGAATTTGGGTTCACGGTGGAGGAAGCGGACGCGGCATCGGCGATGAGTCTTGCTGAGCGGGAGTGGCCCGAAGACGAAGAAGAGCTTGCCGCGCCCGACGCCGAGTTGAGTGAGTCCGCCGAGGGTGCGAGCGGCCCGCCATCTCCGGGGAGCTTGCCGGGAACAGGGCCCGGAACGCAGCCCCCAGTGCAGCCAAGAAGGCGCCTCCGCAGGATCGGGGATGCAGCAGGGCGGCAAGCTGGTCAACAGCCGCAGCGCCGCGCGACGCGCTCCGCCGCGGCAAGTACGGTTGCCGCGGGTGCGCCTCCCGCCGCAGTGGCAACTGGGGCGGGGTCATCTCGGGCTGGCGCCGCAGTCCCTGCCAAGCGGCCAAGGGATCCCACCCCTCCACCTCGTCGCGCCGGAGGTGGGCCGAACTTCGACCTCTCCGTGCTCAGCTTCGATGAGGAAGAGGAAGAAGAGTAAGATTCCCTTGTTGTTCTTGTAGTTCTTCAACTTGCCATTCCTGTCTTGCATCTGATCTGACCCACCCTGGACTCTCCCTTTTCAGGACTCTGGCCCAGAGGGCGGCGAAGAGGGCCAAGGCTCAGGTGGTGATCATCGAGGACGAGCCCACTGCGACGACAGGAGGCGCGCCCGAGACCACCTTGCCGGATCCGGCCATCACTTCGCAAAGCAGCCCCCAGCGCAGCCCCCAGCGTAAGCATATGGTTTACTTTCTGCTTCTGGGTGTGCGTGGTTGCTCTTTTCCTTTGTTGACATCTGATCACTGGTTTGTTTGTGCAGGAGCAGAACAGCTTCATCAGGAGGGCATGGTGATCACCTCCGACTCGTCGTCTGCTTCGACTACGCCGCCAAGGGCGGACTCCCCGGCAAGGGAGCGTTCTCCGGTAAGGGAGGAGCCTCCGGCAAGGGAGGAGTCTCCGGCAAGGGCCAGTGCTAACGATCCGCCGGTGGTGGAGCTTATGACAGCGGATCCCAGCACAGGTAATCCTTCCTGCCCGAAACTTTCTTTGTATTCTTCTGCTGATTTTTCTTCTTGAGTGCTTGTTTGACTTCTCATTCTTCTCCGGTCGTCAGGTCCACCCTCCGCGGATCCGATGGAGACCGAGGCGGGCGGCGAAGAGGATGCGCGCGGCAACACTGATGATGCCGCGGCCTCCAAAGACGGAGCTGGTGCCGATGTGCCTGCCGGTGAAGAGGCCGCCAAGGCTGCCGCTGAGGAAGCTGGCGGGGGATCTGGCGATCGCACTGACGGCCCCGAGGCCGCAGGAGCGTCAGGCGCTGCACCGACCACCGATCCCTCCGCCGCTGCCGCAGCGTCAGGCTCCGAGGAGCCCCAGCCCGGCGCCTATCTGAAGGCTGGCGAGGGCATCTTCATCAAGCTCCCTTGGGCGTCAAGCTCCAAGGCGCCGGTGGAAGGAGAAGTTTTGGATGGGGAGGTGCTCGCCTCCGCCGGGTTGTCGATCGTTGACGCGCCAGGAAGCAGCAGTGACGAGCCCGAGGAGGAGCGGCTGCTGCGGAGGCTGTTGGCGCTCTATCGCGCCCGTCAAGTCAAGTTGGAGTCCCGGGAAGCGCTCGTCGCGAAAGCGAGTGTGGATATAGAGAAGCGCGCGGAGGAGCTCCGGGGTTTTCGCCAGGAATCTCTCCGGGCCTTGGCGGAGTAGCGGGAGCAGCTTGCTGAAGAGCGGAAGGCCTTCCTCCTCGAGAAGGCCGAAGCTGAAGAGCAGCAGCGGCTCACCGGCGAGAAGCTGTACGCGCGAGAAGGTGAGCTAGCTCAGCGGAAAGTGAACCTCGACAGCCACGAGGAGGAGCTTGCCGCGCGCGAACGGGCACTTGGCGGGTCGCTCCAAGAGGCAAAGGATGCGGCTGCGGCTGCCGAGACCGCCAAGAAGGAATTGGAAGTAAAGGTGGCGTAGCTGGAGGCCGATCTGAAGGTGGGTGGAGAAGAGCTTGCCGCGCTCAAGCTGGAGTGCGAGAAGGACGCCCTTGCCCACGGTGAGCTGCAGGGCCAACTCTCCGAGAAGGGCAAAGAGCTGCGCGCCGCCAAGAATTCCAATGCTGATCTGGAGCCGAAGCTGGCCACCCTGACGGAGACGTTGGACGGCCCCAAGAAACGGGAGGCGGACTTGAAGAAGGACATCAAGGCCAACGAGGCGCTGCTAGCGAGGGCCGCCGAAACCCAGAATCTTCTCAAAGATACTGTGGCGCTCTGGACGGAGGGCCTCATGAACATTGCTGCAGTCATCAAAGAGGAGCTGGTGCAATTGGGGGTGGAAGGCTTCGGGTACTCCCCCGACGAGAACCTCCAACCTAGCGCCAAGCTCACTCTGTTCTTTAAAGGCGTGGCGGAGGCGCTCCAGCAACTCCGGGAACGGATCCCAAAGCAGTTGGCCGACGAGTCACGCTCGATTTGTGCCGGAGTTCTGGAGAAGGTGCTGGTGAAGGTGGCCTTCCGCAATCCGGGCCTCAACCTCACCAACGTCCTCAAGAGGCTGCCGGTGGACGCTGATCTTGACGCACTTAAGGCCCTCGTCGCACCCATTGTGGACAGGGTGAACGAGGTCAAAAGGTTGACGGCGGTCGCGTAGATTAGGCCGTCCGTTTTCTTCTTTTCTTGTCGCTGCCAGTCATGTCATGGGAACACTTTATTAGAGGCGCGACAAGTTATTTTTGTAATATAACTCTATCTTAGGCAAAAAATTGCTGTGTTACTTCCTTTACTCGACTCTTGGCTTTGTATGGTTCTGCCCTACGCTTTCTAGGGAAACTTGCCGGTGCAGACACCCTTGCCGCGAGCGCCGAGTGCGGAACTTCAGCAGCCTGCTGGCGGGGTCGCTACCGACAAGCAACCTTGTCGCAACTAGTTGCAGCTCACTTAAGTTGTTGAGCAGACTCGAAACAAGGTAAGGGCGCAGCTAGCTACGAGTTGGTTCCTCCGTGCACAGGTTTTCCATACAAAGCACGGTCGTTCAAGGAAAATAACTCAAAAACTTAAAAAACTGATTGCTCAAACTTTAGCAACTTAGCTTTTCTGTCGTCTGCTTCCCGGCAAGGAGAAACTTTCTTGAACGGCCTGGTCCACACCATTATCTTCTCCTTCCACCAACACCTATGGGGACCGGGCCCCTTTCGGTTCGGAGGGGGGCGGAGGCCGCGCAAAGAGTGGATCGAGGCAGTACACTCGAGCAGTTTTACCTAGCTTCGGGCCGCACGGATGCGTAAAACCCTACTGCTGCTTGTTTGTGTGTATTGAATTCTTGCTCAGGAGCGATGGACGCTGCCAGACCGAGCGTGAGAGTGTTCCTGATGTTTCAAATGAGCCGAACCCCCTCTACGTTGCGCTTGGGCCTCCTTTTATACTTTCAAGGGGTCACCGACAGGTGGCAATGTAGACTAGAAGGGTAAAAATGGAAAAGGATGCGGTAGGTGCAGCTACCGCTACTGTGGACACAGTGCACCCTACCTAACTCTGACGGCAGGGGACAAGGTCATTGAATGCCCGTCTGAGTTGCCTAAACAGTGCAAAAAGTGACCGTTAGGAGCGCCACCGTTTGCCACGATGGCCTTCTCTTCATCTCCGCTTGCCACCACGTACCCCTGGCTGCACAGGCTCCCGCCACGCGCCCCTGAGGAAGCCTCATGGCGACACGCAGGTGGGTGCGCTGGAGCGTGGGTGCAGAGTGGCAGCGGGCCCCCGGCGAGTACCTTGTCGGGGTCGTCGTCTTGTCGTGTCCAGAAGCTTGTCGCTCACCGGACCTTGCCGGGACGTGCGGTGCATCGCGGCAAGTTTCTTGAAGTGTCGTGGTTGGCCTTCCCGGCAAGCTCCTCTTGCCGGGGCCTTGTCTCTTCCCGGCAAGATCCTCTTGCCGGGGCCTTGTCTCTTCATCTTGAATGCTTTGTTCTTGAATGGCTCCAAAGGAACCCATGGAGGACTCTGGCGGTCGTCCGGCAAGCCTTGCTGCGCGGCGCTGCAACTGCCCGTGCACAAGTTTGGGATACTAGGGTACCCCTACTCTAGTACACCGACAATAATGGGGTCACAACGGCAATGGACGGTGTTTGAATTGCTAGACCTTTTATCTAGAGTGAACATGCAACTATATGTGTGTCGTAAAAAATTGGAATTATTCAGGGTTCGTTTAGGCATTTTATACATTAAATTGGTTTTCTAGCCATTTCAGGTGAACAATTCCAATTTGAAGTACATGCACATGCTCCAGTGCATATAAATTGGTTGAAAAATCAAATATGTGTCCTTGGGTGCATGCTTAGGTCCCATACAAGAAATGTGAATGAATTTCAAACACCTGGGCACCGTTGATTGCCGGCAAAACATTGAGATGCCTGGTTTTTACATTCTAGTAAATCCAAAACTCCTCTAAAATTCATGAAGCTTGACATGCTATCATGGAGCGGCATCAACATGCCGTGGTACAAATTTTGTCCCACTTGGAGTAGGTTTGGGTATATGCTTCTCACAAACCGGAGCTTCTCACGACAAGCATGATGGTTTTTGGTAGCGAAGGTCTCGCCTTTGGGGACGAAACGATATCCATTGCCTCTTATTGCTTTCAATTTTTTTTCTCGTGTCAACATAGAAAAACAAGAGTGTTGTGTGATTTTTTGTGATTTTTCGGGGTTCGTTTGTACATTTTTGTGCATTAACTGAGTTCTCAATGCATTTTATGTGCATAATTCAAATTTGAACTACATCCACATGCTCAAGTGCATATAAATTGGTTGAAAAATCAAATATGTGTCCATGGGTGCATGCTTAGGTCCCATGCAAGAAATGGGAATGAATTTCAAACACCGAGGCACCGTTGATTGCAGGCAAAACATTGAGATGCTTGGTTTTTAAATTCTAGTAAATCCAAAACTCGTCTGAAATTCATGAAACTTGGCATGCTATCATGGAGCGGCATCAAAATGCCGTGGTAAAAATTCTGTCCCATTTGGGGCAGGTTTGGGTATATGCTTCTCACAACAAGCATGATGGTTTTCGGTAGGGAACGTCCCACCTTTGGGGACGAAACGATATCCATTGCCTCTTATTGCTTTCAATTTTTTTCTCGTGTCAACATAGAACAACAGGAGTGTTGTGTGAATTTTTGTGATTTTTCGGGGTTCGTTTGTACATTTTTGTGCATTAACTGAGTTTTCAATGCATTTATGTGCATAATTAAAATTTGAACTACATCCACATGCTCCAGTGCATATAAATTGGTTGAAAAATCAAATATGTGTCCTTGGGTGCATGCTTAGGTCCCATGCAAGAAATGGGAATGAATTTCAAACACCGGGGCACCGTTGATTGCCGGCAAAACATTGAGATGCCTGGTTTTTAAATTCTAGTAAATCCAAAACTCGTTTGAAATTCATGAAACTTGGCATGCTATCATGGAGCAGCATCAACATGCCGTGGTACAAATTATGTCCCATTTGGGGCAGGTTTGGGTATATGCTTCTCACAAAACGGAGCTTCTCACAACAAGCATGATGGTTTTCGGTAGGGAACGTCCCACCTTTGTGGACGAAACGATATCCATTGCATCTTATTACTTTCAATTTTTTTCTCGTGTCAACATAGAACAACAGGAGTGTTGTGTGAATTTTTGTGATTTTTCGGGGTTTGTTTGGACATTTTGTGCATTAATTAAGTTTTCAATGCATTTTATGTGCATAATTCAAATCTGAACTACGTGCACATGCTCCAGTGCATATAAATTGGTTGAAAAATCAAATATGTGTCCTTGGGTGCATGCTTAGGTCCCATGCAAGAAATGGGAATGAATTTCAAACACCGGGGCACCATTGATTACCGGCAAAACATTGAGATGCCTGATTTTTAAATTCTAGTAAATACAAAACTAGTCTGAAATTCATGAAACTTGGCATGCTATCAAGGAGCGGCATTAACATTTGTGGTACAAATTCTGTCCCATTTGGGGCAGGTTTGGGTATATGCTTCTCACAAACCGGAGCTTCTCACAACAAGCATGATGATTTTCGGTAGGGAAGGTCCCACCTTTGGGGACGAAACGATATCCATTGCCTCTTATTGCTTTCAAATTTTTTTTCTCGTGTCACCATAGAACAACAAAAGTGTTGTGTGAATTTTTCTGATTTTTCGGGGTTCGTTTGGACATTTTAGTGCATTAACTGAGTTTTCAATGCATTTTATGTGCATAATTCAAATTTGAACTACATGCACATGCTCTAGTGCATATAAATTGGTTGAAAAATCAAATCTGTGTCCTTGGGTGCATGCTTGGGTCCCATGCAAGAAATGAGAATGAATTTCAAACACTGGGGCACCGTTGATTGCCGGCAAAACATTGAGATGCCTTGTTTTTAAATTCTAGTAAATTCAAAACTCGTCTGAAATTCATGAAACTTGGCATGCTATCATGGAGCGGCATCAACATGTCGTGGTACAAATTCTGTCCCATTTGGGGCAGGTTTGGGTATATACTTCCCACAAACCGGAGCTTCTCACAAACCGGAGCTTCTCACAACAAGCATGATGGTTTTCGGTAGGGAACTTCCCACCTTTGGGGACGAAACGATATCCATTGCCTCTTATTGCTTTCAATTTTTTTCTCGTGTCAACATAGAACAACAGGAGTGTTGTGTGAATTTTTGTGATTTTTCGGGGTTCGTTTTGACATTTTTATGCATTGATTGAGTTTTCAATGCATTTATGTGGATAATTCAAATTGGTACTACATGCACATGCTCCAGTGCATATAAATGTTGGGAAACGTAGTAATTTCAAAATTTTCCTACGCACACGCAAGATCATGGTGATGCGTAGCAACGAGGGGGGAGAGTGTGATCTACGTACCCTCGTAGACCGACAGCGGAAGCGTTATGACAACACGGTTGATGTAGTGGTACGTCTTCACGGCCCGACCGATCAAGCACCGAAACTACGGCACCTCCGAGTTCTAGCACACGTTCAGCTCGATGACGATCCCCGGACTCCGATCCAGCAAAGTGTCGGGGAAGAGTTCCGTCAGCACGACGGCGTGGTGACGATCTTGATGTTCTACTGTTGCAGGGCTTCGCGTAAGCACCACTACAATATTATCGAGGACTATGGTGGAAGGGGGCACCGTACACGGCTAAGAGAACGATCTTAGAGATCAACTTGTGTGTCTAGGGGTGCCCCCTGCCCCCGTATATAAAGGAGCCAAGGGGGGTGTGGCCTGCCCTAGGAGGAGGCGCGCAGGAGGAGTCCTACTCCTACCGGGAGTAGGACTCCCCCCCCCCCATTCCCTAGTTGGATTAGGACTTGGGGAAAAAGGAAGAGAGGGAAGAAAGGAGAGGGGGGCGCCGCCCCCCTCCTTGTCCAATTCGGACTTGGGGGGGGGAGGGGCGCGCGGCAGCCCCTAGGCCTCCTCTCCTCTTCCTCCACTAGGCCCATTAAGGCCCATTAGGTTACCGGGGGGTTCCGATAACCTCCCGGTACTCCAGTAAAATGCTGTTTTCACCCGGAACACTTCCGATGTCCAAACATAGGCTTCCAATATATCAATCTTTATGTCTCGACCATTTCGAGACTCCTCGTCATGTCCGTGATCATATCCGGGACTCCGAACTAACTTTGGTACATCAAAATATATAAACTCATAATGAAACTGTCATCGTAACGTTAAGCGTGCGGACCCTACGGGTTCGAGAACAATGTAGACATGACCGAGACATGTCTCCGGTCAATAACCAATAGAAGAACCTGGATGCTCATATTGGCTCCCACATATTCTACGAAGATCTTTTATCGGTCAGACTGCATAACAACATACTTTGTTCCCTTTGTCATCGGTATGTTACTTGCCCGAGATTCGATCGTCGGTATCTCAATACCTAGTTCAATCTCGTTACCGGCAAGTCTCTTTACTCGTTTCGTAATACATCATCTCACAACTAACTCATTAGTTGCAATGCTTGCAAGGCTTATGTCATGTGCATTACCGAGAGGGCCCAGAGATACCTCTCCGACAATCGGAGTGACAAATCCTAGTCTCCAAATACGCCAACCCAACATGTACATTTGGAGACACCTATAGAGCTCCTTTATAATCACCCAGTTACGTTGTGACGTTTGGTAGCACACAAAGTGTTCCTCCAGCAAACGGGAGTTACATAATCTCATAGTCATGGGAACATGTATAAGTCATGAAGAAAGCAATAGCAACATACTAAACAATCGGGTGCTAAGCTAATGGAATGGGTCATGTAAATCACATCATTCTCCTAATAATGTGATCTCGTTAATCAAATGACAACACATGTCTATGGTTAGGAAACGTAACCATCTTTGATTAACGAGCTAGTCAAGTAGAGGCATACTAGTGACGTTTAGTTTGTCTATGTATTCACACAAGTATTATGTTTCCGGATAATACAATTCTAGCATGAACAATAAACATTTATCATGATATAAGGAAATAAAATAATAACTTTATTATTGCCTCTAGGGCATATTTCCTTCAGTCTCCCACTTGCACTAGAGTCAATAATCTAGATTACATAGTAATGATTCTAACACCCATGGAGCATTGGTGCTGATCATGTTTTGCTCGTGGAAGAGGCTTAGTCAATGTGTCTGCTACATTCAGATCCGTATGTATCTTGCAAATCTCTATGTCTCCCACCTGGACTAGATCCCGAATGGAATTGAAGCGTCTCTTGATGTGCTTGGTTCTCTTGTGAAATCTGGATTCCTTTGCCAAGGCAATTGCACCAGTATTGTCACAAAAGATTTTCATTGGACCCGATGCACTAGGTATGACACCTAGATCGGATATGAACTCCTTCATGCAGACTCCTTCGTTTGCTGCTTCCGAAGCAGCTATGTACTCCGCTTCACATGTAGATCCTGCCACAACGCTTTGTTTAGAACTGCACCAACTGACAGCTCCACCGTTTAATGTAAACACGTATCCGGTTTGCGATTTAGAATCGTCTGGATCAGTGTCAAAGCTTGCATCAACGTAACCATTTATGATGAGCTCTTTGTCACCTCCATATATGAGAAACATATCCTTAGTCATTTTCAGGTATTTCAGGATGTTCTTGACCGCTGTCCAATGATCCACTCCTGGATTACTTTGGTACCTCCCTGCTAGAATTATAGCAAGACATACATCAGGTCTGGTACACAGCATTGCATACATGATAGAGCCTATGGCTGAAGCATAGGGAACATCTTTCATTTTCTCTCTATCTTCTGCATCGGTCGGGCATTGAGTCTTACTCAATTTCACACCTTGTAACACAGGCAAGAATCCTTTCTTTACTTGATCAATTTTGAACTTCTTCAAAACTTTGTCAAGGTATGTGCTTTGTGAAAGTCCAATTAAGCGTCTTGATCTATCTCTATAGATCTTAATGCCCAATATGTAAGCATCTTCACCGAGGTCTTTCATTGAAAAACTCTTATTCAAGTATCCCTTTATGCTATCCAGAAATTCTATATCATTTCTGATTAGTAATATGTCATCTACATATAATATCAAAAACGCTACAGAGCTCCCACTCACTTTGTTGTAAATACAGGCTTCTCCATAAGTCTGTACAAAACCAAATGCTTTGATCACACTATCAAAGCGTTTATTCCAACTCCGAGAGGCTTGCACCAGTCCATAAATGGATCGCTGGAGCTTGCACACTTTGTTAGCTCCCTTTGGATCGACAAAACCTTCCGGCTGCATCATATACAACTCTTCTTCCAGAAATCCATTTAGGAATGCAATTTTGACATCCATCCGCCAAATTTCATAATCATAAAATGCAGCAATTGCTAACATGATTCGGACAGACTTAAGCATCGCTACGGGTGAGAAGGTCTCATCGTAGTCAATCCCTTGAACTTGTCGAAAACCTTTTGCGACAAGTCGAGTTTTGTAGACAGTAACATTACCGTCAGCGTCAGTCTTCTTCTTGAGGATCCATTTATTCTTAATTGCTTGCTGATCTTTTGGCAAGTCAACCAAAGTCCACACTTTGTTTTCATACATGGATCCCATCTCAGATTTCATGGCTTCAAGCCATTTTGCGGAATCTGGGCTCACCATCGCTTCTCCATAGTTAGTAGGTTCATCATGATCTAGTAGCATGACTTCCAGAACAGGATTACCGTACCACTCTGGTGCGGATCTTACTCTGGTTGATCTACGAGGTTCAGTAGTATCTTGTTCTGAAGTTTCATGATCATCATCATTAGCTTCCTCACTAATTGGTGTAGGTGTCACAGAAACCGGTTTCTGTGATGTACTACTTTCCAATAAGGGAGCAGGTACAGTTACCTCATCAATTTCTACTTTCCTCCCACTCACTTCTTTCGAGAGAAACTCCTTCTCTAGAAAGTTTCCGAATTTAGCAACAAAAGTCTTGCCTTCGGATCTGTGATAGAAGGTGTATCCGATAGTTTCCTTTGGATATCCTATGAAGACACATTTCTCTGATTTGGGTTCAAGCTTATCAGGTTGAAGCTTTTTCACATAAGCATCACAGCCCCAAACTTTCAGAAATGACAACTTTGGTTTCTTGCCAAACCATAGTTCATAAGGCGTCGTCTCAATGGATTTTGATGGTGCCCTATTTAACATGAATGCGGCCGTCTCTAAAGCATAACCCCAAAACGATAGCGGTAAATCAGTAAGAGACATCATAGACCGCACCATATCAAGTAAAGTACGATTACGATGTTCGGACACACCATTACGCTGTGGTGTTTCGGGTGGCTTGAGTTGCGAAACTATTCCGCATTGTTTCAAATGTACACCAAACTCGTAACTCAAATATTCTCCTCCACGATCAGATCGTAGGAATTTTATTTTCTTGTTACGATGATTTTCAACTTCACTATGAAATTCTGTGAACCTTTCAAATGTTTCAGACTTATGTTTCATTAGGTACATATACCCATATCTTCTTAAGTCATCTGTGAAGGTGAGAAAATAATGATATCCACCACGAGCCTCAACATTCATCGGACCACATACATCTGTATGTATGATTTCCATCAAATCTGTTGCTCTCTCCATAGTACCGGAGAACGGTGTTTTTGTCATCTTACCCATAAGGCACGGTTCGCAAGTACCAAGCGATTCATAATCAAGTGGTTCCAAAAGTCCATCAGTATGGAGTTTCTTCATGCGCTTTACACCGATATGGCCTAAACGGCAGTGCCACAAATAAGTTGCACTATCATTATCAACTCTGCATCTTTTGGCTTCAATATTATGAATGTGTGTGTCACTACTATCGAGATTTAATAAGAATAGACCATTCTTCATGGGTGCATGACCATAAAAGATTTTACTCATATAAATAGAACAACCATTATTCTCTGATTTAAATGAATAACCGTCTCGCATCAAACAATATCCAGATATAATGTTCATGCTCAATGCTGGCACCAAATAACAATTATTTAGGTCTGATACTAATCCCGAAGGTAGATGTAGAGGTAGCGTGCCGACCGCGATCACATCGACTTTGGAACCATTTCCCACGCGCATCGTCACCTCGTCCTTAGCCAATCTTCGCTTAATCCGTAGTCCCTATTTCGAGTTGCAAATGTTAGCAACAGAACCAGTATCAAATACCCAGGTGCTACTGCGAGCATTAGTAAGGTACACATCAATAACATGTATATCGCATATATCTTTGTTCACCTTGCCATTCTTCTTATCCGCCAAATACTTGGGGTAGTTCCGCTTCCAGTGACCAGTCTGCTTGTAGTAGAAGCACTCAGTTTCAGGCTTAGGTCCAGATTTGGGTTTCTTCTCTTGAGCAGCAACTTGCTTGCTGTTCCTTTTGAAGTTCCCCTTCTTCTTCCCTTTGCCCTTTTTCTTGAAACTAGTGGTCTTGTTGACCATCAACACTTGATGCTCCTTCTTGATTTCTACGTCCGCAGCTTTCAGCATTGCGAAGAGCTCGGGAATAGTCTTATTCATCCCTTGCATATTATAGTTCATCACGAAGCTCTTGTAGCTAGGTGGCAGTGATTGGAGAATTCTGTCAATGACGCAATCATCTAGAAGATTAACTCCCAATTGAATCAAGTGATTATTATACCTAGACACTTTGAGTATATGCTCATTGACAGAACTGTTCTCCTCCATCTTGCAGCTATAGAACTTATTGGAGACTTCATATCTCTCAATCCGGGAATTTGCTTGAAATATTAACTTCAACTCCTGGAACATCTCATATGCTCCATGACGTTCAAAACATCGTTGAAGTCCCGATTCTAAGCCGTAAAGCATGGCACACTGAACTATCGAGTAGTCATCAGCTTTGCTCTGCCAGATGTTCATAACATCTGGTGTTGCTCCAACAGAAGGCCTGGCACCCAGCGGTGCTTCCAGGACATAATTCTTCTGTGCAGCAATGAGGATAATCCTCAAGTTACGGACCCAGTCTGTGTAACTGCTACCATCATCTTTCAACTTTTCTCTCTCAAGGAACGCATTAAAATTCAACGGAACAACAGCACGGGCCATCTATCTACAATCAAACATAAACAAGCAAGATACTATCAGGTACTAAGTTCATGATAAATTTAAGTTCAATTAATCATATTACTAAAGAACTCCCACTTAGATAGACATCCCTCTAATCCTCTAAGTGATCACGTGATCCAAATCAACTAAACCATGTCCGATCATCACGTGAGATGGAGTAGTTTCATTGGTTAACACCACTATGTTGATCATATCTACTATATGATTCACGCTCGACCTTTCAGTCTCCGTGTTCTGAGGCCATATCTGTATATGCTTGGCTCGTCAAGTATAACCTGAGTATTCCGCGTGTGCAACTGTTTTGCACCCGTTGTATTTGAACATAGAGCCTATCACACCCGATCATCACGTGGTGTCTCAGCACGAAGAACTTTCGCAACGGTGCATACTCAGGGAGAACACTTCTTGATAATTAGTGAGAGATCATCTTAAAATGCTACCGTCAATCAAAGCAAGATAAGATGTATAAAAGATAAACATCACATGCAATCAATATAAGTGATATGATATGGCCATCATCATCTTGTGCTTGTGATCTCCATCTTCGAAGCATCATCATGATCACCATCGTCACCAGCGCGACACCTTGATCATCATCGTAGCATCGTTGTCATCTTGCCAATCTTATGCTTACACGACTATCACTACCACTTAGTGGTAAAGTAAAGCATTACAGCGCAATTGCATTGCATACAATAAAGCGACAACCATATGGCTCCTGCCAGTTGCCGATAACTCAGTTACAAAACATGATCATCTCATACAATAAAATTTAGCATCATGTCTTGACCATATCACATCACAACATGCCCTGCAAAAACAAGTTAGACATCCTCTACTTTGTTCTTGCAAGTTTTACGTGGCTGCTACGGGCCTAGCAAGAACCGTTCTTACCTACGCATCAAAACCACAACGATAGTTTGTCAAGTTGGTGCTGTTTTAACCTTTGCAAGGACCGGGCGTAGCCACACTTGGTTCAACTAAAGTTGGAGAAACTGACACCCGCTAGCCACCTTTGTGCAAAGCACGTCGGGAGAACCGGTCTCGCGTAAGCGTACGCGTGATGTCGGTCCGGGCCGCTTCGTCCAACAATACTACCGAACCAAAGTATGACATGCTGGTAAGCAGTATGACTTATATCGCCCACAACTCACTTGTGTTCTACTCGTACATATAACATCAACGCATAAAACCTAGGCTCTGATACCACTGTTGGGAAACATAGTAATTTCAAAATTTTCCTACGCACACGCAAGATCATGGTGATGCATAGCAAAGAGAGGGGAGAGTGTGATCTACATACCCTCATAGACCGACAGCGGAAGAGTTATGACAACGCGGTTGATGTAGTCGTACGTCTTCACGGCCCGACCGATCAAGCACCGAAACTACGGCACCTTCGAGTTCTAGCACACGTTCAACTCGATGACGATCCCCGGACTCCGATCCAGCAAAATTTCGGGGAAGAGTTCCGTCAGCACGATGGCGTGGTGACGATCTTGATGTTCTACTGTTGCAGGGCTTCGCCTAAGCACCATTACAATATTATCGAGGACTATGGTGGAAGGGGGCACCGCACACGGCTAAGAGAACGATCTTAGAGATCAACTTGTGTGTCTAGGGGTGCCCACTGCCCCCGTATATAAAGGAGCCAAGGGGGGGTGCGGCCGGCCCTAGGACGAGGCGCGCAGGAGGAGTCCTACTCCTACCGGGAGTAGGACTCCCCCCTTTCCCTAGTTGGATTAGGACTTGGGGAAGAAGGAAGAGAGGGAAGAAAGGAAAGGGGGGGCGCTGCCCCCCCCCCCCCTTGTCCAATTCGGACTTGGGGGGAGGGGCGCACGACAGCCCCTAGGCCTCCTCTCCTCTTCCTCCACTAGGCCCATTAAGGCCCATTAGGTTATCGGGGGGTTCTGGTAACCTCCCGGTACTCCAGTAAAATGCCGATTTCACCCGGAACACTTCCGATATCCAAACATAGGCTTCCAATATATCAATCTTTATGTCTCGGCCATTTAGAGACTCCTCGTCATGTCCGTGATCATATCCGGGACTCCGAACTAACTTCGGTACATCAAAATATATAAACTCATAATGAAACTGTCATCGTAACATTAAGCGTGCGGACCCTACGGGTTCGAGAACAATGTAGACATGACCGAGACATGTCTCCGGTCAATAACCAATAGCGGAACCTGGATGCTCATATTGGCTCCCACATATTCTACGAAGATCTTTTATCGGTCAGACCGCATAACAAGATACTTTGTTCTCTTTGTCATCGGTATGTTACTTGCCCGAGATTCGATCGTCGGTATCTCAATACCTAGTTCAATCTCGTTACCGGCAAGTCTCTTTACTCGTTTCATAATACATCATCTCACAACTAACTCATTAGTTGCAATGCTTGCAAGGCTTATGTGATGTGAATTACCGAGAGTGCCCAGAGATACCTCTCCGACAATCGGAGTGACAAATCCTAGTCTTGAAATACGCCAACCCAACATGTACATTTGGAGACACCTGTAGAGCTCCTTTATAATCACCCAGTTACGTTGTTACGTTTGGTAGCACACAAAGTGTTCCTCCGGCAAACGGGAGTTACATAATCTCATAGTCATGGGAACATGTATAAGTCATGAAGAAAGCAATAGCAACATACTAAACGATCGGGTGCTAAGCTAATGGAATGGGTCATGTCAATCACATCATTCTCCTAATAATGTGATCCCGTTAATCAAATGACAACACATGTCTATAGTTAGGAAACATAACCATCTTTGATTAACGAGCTAGTCAAGTAGAGGCATACTAGTGACGTTTAGTTTGTCTATGTATTCACACAAGTATTATGTTTCCGGATAATACAATTCTAGCATGAACAATAAACATTTATCATGATATAAGGAAATAGAATAATAACTTTATTATTGCTTCTAGGTCATATTTCCTTCAATAAATTGGTATCAAATATGTGTCCTTGGGTGCATGCTTAGCTCCCATGCAAGAAATGGGAATGAATTTCAAACACCAGGGCACCGTTGATTGCCGGCAAAACATGGAGATGCCTGGTTTTTAAATTCTAGTAAATCCAAAATTCTTTTAACCATTCACATGAAGCCACGTGTCTTGGTTTTAATGGTTGTAGGAGGTGCCGTGCGGAAAGTTGCTTGACCTTGACTGAATGGGAGGCGTGCAAGCGCCGTCCGGTGCGTAGGCTGACCGAGAGGCTTGCAAGCTGTCCTCGAGTGCGCAGGCTCACCGGGAAGCGTGCGAGATATACACTGCGCATGCTCACTGGGAAGCAAAGAGAAAATGGCCGCCCACCTTGCTTGCATCCTTTCCATTAATGGCGCCCAAGCCGCAGTTTAATTTGCTTTTTAAATATAAAACACTTGTCGCAAGCGTTTTAGTTAGAACACCCGTATGCAAATCGACAGCTTCCCCAGGAAGCCAAGAGAAAATGTGCCGAGCAGGATTTCTGCAGCTCTTGATCGCAAACATTTTACATAGAACACCCGTATGCAAAGTGAGAGCAGTGCAGGATTTGTGCATCCCTTCAACGCAAACAGTTGTTTTGGATGACCCGTGTGCAACCACGTACAAACAATTTGGTAAGATTTGCAAATCCTTGTAACACTGCGATTTGTCAAAATATGAAGCTAAAAATCACTAGCAGTATCTAATTTTTGCAACTAAAATTCAGTAATTAAGCATAGATTTCATTCATAGATTAAGCTGCCGTTCTTAATTTATACAAACAGTTCAACTCGACAGCTGAACCAACCAAAGTTTTTTCCAATTGTTGCCAACCATGTACTGAAATAGCTAGTTCAACTATATATACTAGCTAATTTGAAGTGCGTTGTACAGTTCCACCACATCTATAGTCAGATGAACTGAACAAAATAGCCCCTAAATACTACTACTACTGCGGAGGGGCTTTGTACTACTTCCGGCTGCCTCTCCTCTGCCGAGCGCGCTTAGTAAGAGGGGGAGGAGGAGGAGCCTACCGACGAGCTGGGAAACCGCAATGCGGTGCCTGCCACTAATGTAGCTTCAGCGACGCTCACCTCAAACGCCCTCTGCCGCTCCAGACGACCACTCTCGAAGAGGTGGTTCTCCTCGTAGATCTTCTAATTTCTTGCCTCTGAGGCGGCATGTGCCGCGGCCACTGCGGCGGTAAGGCTCTTTGCATGCTCGACGGGGCGCTCCTCCTCCTCCCGCGGGAACTCGGTGTAGCTCGCAAGGTCGATGTCGCACGTGCGGGCATCCACCTCCACCTCCCGCTTTCGAGCGGCGGTGGCGGAGCGGGTGATGACCCTAGCGGTCGACGATACGCTGGCGGCCACGGCGGACGATGACGGGGCGGCGGCCACGACCACCACCTCCCGCCTTCGGGCCGCGGTGGTGGAGCGGGTGATGGCCATAGTGGCCGGTAGTGGGGTAGCGGCCGCGACGGCCAACTCCCACCTTCGGGTCGTGGCGGCGGAGAGGGCGATGGCCCTGGCTTTCCACGGTAGTGTGGCGGCAACGGCGGCTGACAATAGCTGCCGACAGGCACCAGCGGCGGAGCGTGTGGTGGGTGTCCCGCGCACACCCAACAGGGACACCACGCGCACTACACTATGTCAGGGACTGCGCCGCCACCACGGTGTAGCCTCCCAGCTGGAGCTGTCCTCTGATGACAGCGGAGTGGCTAAGCGACGACGACAGACCGATGCCATTGGCGAATGTGGGAGAAGCAGATGAGATAAGCTATAGGGATGGAGGGGGAAATGTGACGCAGGAATCACCGGCCGTGAGGGTTTTTATAGCAGGTCGGTAAGCATTGGAATTTTTGGGGATTTCACCGAGTCGGGCGGGAAGCTTGCGCGCAAACCTACAAGGTTGCGCGGGAACGGGCTCACCGACGATTCATTGGCGCCACCGTTTGGAAAAAAGAATGCCCCCGCGTGCTGCGCAAGCTTGCACTGTAAGCCGTCTGCGGCAGTGGGGTGACAAGACGTGCGAGAGGAGAACGAAAGGCCACGTACACATACGGTTAATAAAAAAGTGTTTCTGATTTAATTACCTACTATACCACCATTCTGGTTTATAAGTATGATTTAAGTAATAAAATATGAATGCATGTCGCCAATGATTATATAGTTGGATTTGTATTTGAACATAGTTTCCAATTATATAATTTTTAAAACATGCATTAACATTTTGTTGGTTAAATTTGAGGGCAAAGTATGACCCAGAATATAAAGGAGACTATAGACTAGACGGAGGTGGTACCACATGGCCGCTCTCTACCCAGCGACGCAACTGTCGGCCGGCTTGTAGGCGACCATTTCCTGCATGTTCAACTGCTCTATGTGTGTGGTTGCTTGCGGTTCAGACGGCTGCGGCGCGCTCTGCTCGCGTCCCGCCACCCGCACTCTGCTATCGCGCCCCCCCGGGTGCTCTACCCTCGTACCTCCACGTGCGCTGCCAGTGTTTTGGGCCGGCACTCGATCACGCACGTTCGTGTGCAAGCGGTTGCACCGTGCGCGGCGCGGCGATGCAATTACCCGCTACAAAAACTGCCATGCGGACGCGCCGAGAATCCACGCCGCCCGGCCCCCTTTTATTCCTGCGGCCATTTACCTTCATCTCTCGTCTCACACGAAACAATAAGCACACCCACGAGGACACATACAAAGAGGACATCCAACGGTTCCAATGGCGCTCCTAGCGGCCGACGACGACAACGGCGGGGAGTTCACCACGCATCACATAGTGGACACCCGCATGAGGGGGAAGGCCCTCTCTGTGGTGTACATGAACGATCCGGTCTCGGTGGAGAGCTCCATCCAAATTATGGAGCAGTTCCTTGCCGAGGACAAGTACCGAGTGGTCGGCTTCGACCTTGAGTACACCCTCGGTCGTGCCATGCACGATCAGAAGGTTGCCGTTGCCTAGTTGTGCGTGGGGCATGACGTCCTTGTCTACCACTTCCACCTTGCCACAAGGCCTTGTGAGTGTTTCTCCGGGTTTATCAAGAGCTCCGACTACAGTTTTCCTACGGTGGACACCACTAACGATCTAAAAGCGCTCAAGGTTTCGTACTTGAAATGCCCGAATCTTGTCAACATCCAGCAACACTACAAGGTCTGGGGCAACGACAAAAGCAAATTGAACTCCTTGGTATGCAAAAGTTAGAGCCAAAACAGTGTGCTGCATAAGTTTGCCCCGGAAGTTCCGGGCAAAACTTCCGGGGAGGTTCCGGGCTAAACAGAAACCTTGCACACAGTGCGCCCCGAAAGACTGGAATTTTAACATTATTTGCAGATTTGCAGGGCCGATTTCGACATCAAGATGACCTTGGATGAAAAAGTGATCAACTAAGAAATTTTTCTACATTGCAATATCTACAACTTTGCTTTTGGAACCATCGCGATCCGAAGCCATATGCGACCTGCAGGAGCTGTGCAAGAGGGCTACTTGGTGTAATTTTAGCCCGGAAGTTCTTCTTCTTCCTCATTCTTCGTTCGTTCTTCTTCATTGCAGGGCAGTGAACCTCGAGGCCCTAGGGGAGATCAGGTCGACCTAGGGCAGCCCATAGCCGCCGCGCGCCCTGACGGGGTCCCTCCCGGGCATGTGGGGTTTCGGCTGTACAAAAGCGCCCGCCGGATTGTCTTGCGTACCGCGCTTCCGGCAGGTCTCCTTCGACGTGAGCTGCGGTGCATCACCCTCGGCGTCGAGGGTACACGGTGATGTGTTCGCACACGAACACACTTTTTGGCAACTCCGATGGGGACGAAGCTTTGAACGGTCTCCAGCCCGTTCTTGCTACGAAGAGATCGTCATCAAGTTGCTGCAATCTACAAAGGTAATATGAATACCCAATTCCCCTTTGTAGATGCAAATAATCCATATGTTGTTGCCGGATCACCTAATGAGCATAATGTATCGGCTAGCCCTAGTTTTATCAATCATGCATCTAATTATGCGCAAGGGCCGATGCAAAGCAATCTTCATGCTTCAAATTCTTTTGTTTTTAGTAACATACAACATATGTATCCAAACTCTCATGCATCGGCAACCCCAAAAATCCATATGCCGATGAACAACATGATGGGTTTGGTTAATCAATTTGAAACACCTCATGTTAAAATTTCCAATAGCATACAAGAAAGTGTTTCACCTTTTTATTCATCGGCAACTAATTTGCAATATGTGAATCCAACCTTGCCGATGGATGGGAGAATTGGCCATGCTACTGCTAGCTATTCGGCCAGTTACTCTCAACCGTCATATGCTACACCTCATGTTAGTATTTTTTTCGGCACCATACACAACTGTAGATGCTCAAAATTCGGTTTCACACCTTTCAAGTCATAGCCGAATAAATGTAAATTTTACAGGAGTGGTTGTGCCAAATATTCTAGAAGATGAGGTAGTGGTGGCTGCATTCAAGAGTTTAGCCCAGAGTAAGAGGATTAGTGCTATTTTCCTTGAACAACATGAAAAAGGGCTATTTCCTGATTGTGCCGCAATAAAAGCTAGAGTTTTGCAAGAAGATGAATCTTTGCCAATTGATAAAACTGCCGAGCAAAAATATGGTTTTACAACAATGCATATGCCTTCACCTAGTACTACATCATATTATACACCCCCTACACTACTGCAAAATTTTGGCAACACCCGTGTGTCATAGCCGAAAGAATCTAAAAACATCAGGGGGCAATCGTATCCGGAGTGGGCTGAAATTGAGAAAAAGCTTAAAGCCAACTTTGCCGCTCGCCGCCAGAAACAAATAGAAAAAGAATTGGCTCAAATAAAAGAAGCATTGCCAATGGGTAGTATCAATGAAAAGAAGGATGATTTGGAACTTGAAAGTGCTTCGGTTGAAAAAGCCGAATCAAGTAGTATATATTCTAAATCCATCAAATCCAAAGAGGCAATTATTATTGAGAAAGGGCATGGCAAGCATAGCAAAACAACCATGCTTGATTTTTCTGAAGTTAATGGAACTTACTTCCTGCCCTATGAGTTTCGTGCCATAGAAATTGACAAGCTTCAAGGACAAGAACAAGTAGCCGAACAAAGTTCGATTGACAAACATCTTCAAATTTATGATGCACGAAATCAAGAAGAAAATTGTGACATGGTGTTGGGAAGTCATCCAGAAGCAAAGGACAATATTATTCATCATATGCAATCATCATGCTCTCCCAACATGTTTGAAAAGGTATGTCTAGCAAATGATTTACCTATCTTCCGATTTGGTCGCAACTTTATTGTTCATGCTTCTATTAGAAAATTCTAATAAGTAATTTTCAAAGACCAATGAAGAAGGGCAATTTACTTATTAGCAATAAAATTGTTACTGAGCATATCGGCCAATATATTGTACCATTAAAAGAGACCGATAGTTACTTATTACTGCAAACAAAGTTTTTCCCATTGCTTTATTTAAAGATCATATCTAATTGGGTAGCTTTTCTTGCTTCATGCTTGGCTTATGCATGGTCTCAATTGAGACGTGTATGTTCTAACTACTTTGATTTCAGAAATTTAAAGCCAAGGTTAAAATCTTTTGGGAAAACCGATGCTAGTATAGTTTCTTATTTAATGACATCGGAAAAAGTATGCGAAAGAGAATTCATAGCCGAATGGGAAGATGCCAAATCTAAACCATTCGTTTGCTTAACTCCAAAGCCGTTCTCACAACTAGATCGGCTAGAAAACAAAAAGTATACCTTCAATTCAAACATGTGTGATCAAATCTTTGCTTTGTTGTTGAAAAATAGTTACATTAGAATTCTTGATCACCATGTCAAGCCATCTATCCTAGGACGAATGTATTGTAAGTTGCATGATTCGTCCAAGCATAATTTTGAGGACTGCCACATGTTTCGTCAAATAGTTAAATCGGCCATTGAAAAAGGACGACTAAAATTTATTGAAACACCAAAGGATGACCAGTCTATTGCGATTGGTCTTTATGGCAAAAAGTTTTTGCATCGGCTACTTCCAGCCGGTCCATCTAAAGAGAAGGTAAAAACTGCAGGTGACGGGATCAAGCTTTCAAGTAAAGAAGTAGTTGAAGATCACAATGAACATGAACTTGAGGGTGAGAATTCCATCGAAGCTACAATGAAGACGCTAAGGTCTGGGGGCAACAAGGAAATCCAATGATTGATGAAAGCAAACCAAAAGAAAACAAAGGCCGAAATAAGCGCAAGTGTAAGAGATCAAAAATCACCTTCGCTGAACTATTGGATAAATATCAAAAGAAGAGTGAAGAGAAGAATGCTTATCGACCAAATCATGCAAAGAAACCAAGATCACCCCCAAGGCGCAAATATGAGGATCGATATTGGCAAAGTGAGCATTTTAATGCAACATATTCATATCCTTATTTTGGGCCGCCAGTGCCAATGTCGTGGATGCATCCCTATGCTCATGTAGATCCATATCCATCACGGGGCAGGTATGATACAAGGGCACACTCTCCATCTTATTTTAGACCATCTAACCAATATTATGCATCTCCGAGAAGATCAACATTTGAACAATCATATGTTAAAGGCCGTTTCAATCATAAGGAATCGGTCCGGAGCTCAAAGAAGAAGAAAGAGGTGGTCAAACAAGTGTACCGTGTTAAAAGAGATGGTCATAAGAGTGCAACTTCAGATTTGATCTCAAATGAAAAAGAGCCAATTAACGTTTTGACATTGGCTACTAAAGGCAATGAGACGAAGCAACCAATTATCAAGAGTCAAAGTGCCAAATTTGAAGAAAAGAAGTTGACAGTGCACAAGGTAAAACAAGAATTGCCATTGCTTCAAACAAAATCACAGCCGGGGTGCCCACTCGGCTTATCGTATTGGCGAACGAAGGAATTACAAAAACTTAGTGCACAAGAGCTGAAAAAGAAGAACATGGCATGGGTTCCCAAGAGGAGCAGTCAAAATAAAAATGATGTGCAACCTTCTATTGCAACAAGTGTTATAAAAGTGAAGAAAGAGAAGGATGGAAATCAGAAACAATTAAGCCAAAGGTTTGCATCACCCGATCAAAATCTTCGGTTAGCACATCATCCATGTTTTTCAACCATACCATTGATGCCTTTTCCATGGAATTCATCATCAGGTATGATAAATTACCCTCCCTGGATTTATTTTGATCCATGGAAGCGACATAATTTTCTGCGTCATGAGAGGGTGTTACAAAATCCCTATACAATTTATTAGCTACATTTTTTCTTGCTAATCCAAAGGGCCGAAATATTTGATTGCTATTTCATTTGTTTATTTCGGCTATACATGATTTGGTGAATGAATTCTACATGGACCTCATGGTAATGGCCGATACTTATCTATCGCCCTAAGAATATATGTAAGAATGGCCGGTGTGGTGCTCTAACACCGTCCTTAGCTTGAGTAGAGATTGAGATAAGTGCTTGCAAAGGAATTTTTTAAATTGATGCCATTGAGGATATTATGCATAGACCAATTCACCAAAATTGCAAAGTGAACTTATGTTTTGATTGGGTGTGCTTTGGCTTGTTAGTTTTCAGAACTTATGTAAGGCCAAATTATGGTTGATTTTATTATTGAGCATCATATTGACATCATGCATAATATTGAATTTAGCTTGATCTCTCTAGTACCATGGAGATTATATATTGATGGTTAAATTTGTAGCAATGGCCAAGGTGTCGGTGTTATTTATATATCTCCTTATGGTGCTATTTTTTGAAGCCTCATGCCGCTTAAAATATTTTTGCACAATGATCAAAGCCGAATATGCATTGTCATTCAGATTGGAGCTTTGCCTTGCTATAGGTGCTATACATATTGAGGCTTCCGGTGATTCGTTATTAGTAGTGCAACAAATATCCAAGGGTTATCAATGTTTTGATGAATCACTTATAGTTTATCTTTTGGTATGTCTAGATGCAAGATTTACCTTGGGTTGCTTTAAAATTGTTCATATATCTAGACATGACAATTTGAAAGAGTTGGCACAGCAAGCATCCGGCTGCTATGTTAACCATGGTGTATTGCATTTCTATCAATAGCCGATGCTAGGTCTTGTCAACATAGGTAAGGCCGAATCGAAGCCCATCGCTTCGGCCACTAATGAAACTTTTATGTTGACGAAGTAAGGATTGAAGGAAGTTCATTCTTGATTATCTGCAAAATCCTAGCGAAAGGGAGAACAATATGGTTCGGAGGATGGTTTTGGTCTATGGAACCTTATCGCCAGATTGTTATAGAAGCTGAGAAGTTTTCACCCAAGTTTGCCTCAAGAGGTTCAAACAAGCAATGGCCGATATATACTTATCGTCCTAAGAACATGCAAAATGGTTGATGGAGTGTTGACATCGTCCTTAGAAAAACCATCGTGCACGTTATTTTTCGGCACACAAGTTTGCCGAAAAACAGGGGGGCATGTGTTGACACCAGATTTTGACACGACCAAGAACTTAATTAAGATGGCCTCAAATGGAGAAGTGTTCAAAGTGAGAAAGTTCTGCATCGTCAAAATAAGAAACTTTCATATTTGGGTCATAGCCATCCGGTCTCATCTCTAAGGCCGAAGTTGTGTTTGAAGTACTCAGATTTTATATTCAGAATACTATTCAGCTGATTACGCCCCCAAGATGGCCTCATATGAGAAATGTTTCTACACGGATTGTCTTCCTCTCGTCGAGGCGATTGATATTGATATAAAAAACGTCTAAATCGGAGTTCGTATGCAAAAGTTAGAGCCAAAACAGTGTGCTGCATAAGTTTGCCCCGGAAGTTCCGGGAAAAATTTCCAAGGAGGTTCTGGGCTAAACAGAAACTTTGCACGCGATGCGCCCGGAAGACTGGAATTTTAACATTATTTGCAGATTTGCGGGGCCGATTTTGACATCAAGATGACCTCGGATGAAAAAGTGATCAACTAAGGATTTTTTTTCTTCATTGCAAGATCTACAACTTTGCTTTTAGAACCATCGCGATCCGAAGCCATATGCGACCTACAGGAGCTGTGCAAGAGGGCTACTTGGTGTAATTTTAGCCCAGAAGTTCCGGGTTGACCGGAAGTTCCGGCCCTCGTGGTACGAGTTAGGTTATCTTTTGATGTTTTGGACGGGATTTGAGTCATTTTCTTGTACGGAAAGTCCAGCCGCCTCATATACATGTAAGAGGTGACGGCCGATTGAATAACAACACACAATCGACATATCAATCTACCATCTTTTACCTTTACCTTTATCTCTCTCCCTTGTTCTTCTTCTTCCTCGTTCTTCATTTGTTCTTCTTCATTGCAGGGCGGCGAACCTCGAGGCCCTAGGGGCGATCAGGTCGACCTAGGGCAGCCCATAGCCGTCGAGCGCCCTGACGAGGTCCCTCCCGGGCGTGTGGAGTTTCGGGTGTACAAAAGTGCCTGCCGGATTGTCTTGCGTACCGCGCTTCCGGCGGGTCTCCTTCGACGTGAGCTGCGGTGCATCACCCCCAGCGTCGAGGGTACACGGTGACGTGTTTGTGTGCGAACAATGAGGAATTGTCTTCTTCCTGACCCAGATGAGGGATTGAGCGTCAAAAGAAGTAGATGACTAGACGATCGTTTCTCCTACTTTAGAATGCATGCAATTGTTTATTGAGGTGTGTGCGAATGATTTGTATAGTCACTTATGTAATTGGATGTTTATTTCAGTTATATATATATACATGTTATTCTACTATAGACAAAGCAATTCACATGGCTTATTAGCAGCAATCCTCTGTGTTATTATTGCTCTTCGCACACATTTCAGATTACGGACCTGTTTCCCGCGTATGACACACATCTTATTCAGTTGAACCGTTTCCATTGTGTTGCCTAATCACACACAGTTCATCCCAGTAAACCGTATGTTGTATATTGCATACGCCTTCCTCTGGCTGCGCATTTCTTTTGTGCCTCCTCATCCCAAACAGTTAATTGAGTTGAATTGTATGCCCTGCATCGCACACGCAACTAAATTCTGAACCGTGTTTGATGCATCTGTCGTAGCAACCGTGTTTGATTTCATTTGCGATTATGGCATCACACACAGTTTCGTCGAACGGTCTCTGATCGTAGTGTCATGTTTGGACCATCCTGCAGTAGTGTAGGGATCAAACCCTAACAAAACTAACTCAATTATATGGTAAATCTCATCCAACCCATCACCGTCCAGCAAGCCTACGATGGGATTACTCACACACGGTGGAGAGCATCATGAAATTGGTGATGGAGGATGGTTAATGATGATGATGGCGACGGATTCCCCTCTCCAGAGCCCCGAACGGACTCCAGATCAGCCCTCCCGAGGAAGATTAGGGCTTGGCGGCGGCTCCGTATCGTAAGACGCGATGAATCCTTCTCTCTAATTTTTTTCTCCCCAAAAGTGAATATATGGAGTTGGGGTTGAGGTCGGTGGAGTCCCAGGGGGCCCATTAGGTAGGGGGCGTGCCCCAGGAGGGGCGCACCCTGCTCCCTCATGGACAAGGTGTGGGCCCCCTGATGCTGATTCTTTCACCAATATTTTTCATTAATTCCAAAACATGTCTCCGTGGATTTTCATGTTATTCCGAGAACTTTTATTTATGCACAAAAATAACACCATGGCAGTTCTGCTGAAAACAGCGTCAGTCCGGGTTAGTTCCATTCAAATCATGCAAGTTAGAGTCCAAAATAAGGGCAAAAGTGTTTGGAAAAGTAGATATGTTGGAGACGTATCAAACAACTATACAAAAATGAAATGCATGCTTGGAAAACATGACGCGTGGCGTGGTGCCATGGTATGGCCTCACCGTGCCCTGGTAAAAATTTGAGAATGTTTTCCTTATGTGGTCATGCACGCGTTTCATAAATTGAACCATCACTGAGGAAGTTTCATGGTTTAGAGGGGGGATCACCAAGATTGAAGGGGGGTCCAAATTTCCTTTGTCCTTTGTCCATGAGTTTTTTTCTACGATGAACATACATCCTGCAAATCACTGTATTCAAATTTGGCACTTTTCTGAGTTCATTTACGATATTTAGGGGATTATGTGCATTTTCTAGGCATTAATGCACATAATTCAAGTTCAAACAATCGATGCATGAAAGCGTGCACAATAGCAACCTGATAAACCATGCTCGTGCCATTTAGTAAATTCTCATGCCTTTTACAAGGAATGGACATATATTTCAATGAAATGTGTGGCAATAGTCAACCAAAATGTTTGTTTATTGGATTTTAAACTATAGAAAAAATGAAATAAATGCTTGAAAAACATGATGCTTGGCATGGTGCCATGGTATGACCTCACCATGCCCTGGTAAAAATTTGAGAAGGTTTGGCTTATGTCATCATGTATGCCCTTCATAAATCTAACCATCACCGAGGAAGTTCCATGCTTTAGAGAGGGAAATCACCAAGATTGAAGGAGAATCCAAATTTTCTTCGTTCTTTGCCCTGGAGTTTTTTTTCTACGACAAACATACACCCTGCAAATCACCGTTTTCAAAGTTGGCATTTTTCCGGGCTCATTTACCTATTTAGGGGATTATGTGCATTTTCTAGGCATGTAGCACATATAAATCCAATCCAGCTATAGCTGTATGGGTGTGATGTGAGGGACGTGGATTCTCGTTCGACCACGGCGCATCCTATGGTGGACACATGCGATCCGCGTGGCTGGGGTTCCGGCCAATCATAACACAACACACAATAGGCTCAGCGCTGACACGTCTCCAATGTATCTATGATTTTTGATTGTTCTATGCTATTATTGTATCAATCTTCATTGTTTTATAATCATTTTGTAGTCATTTTATATCATTTTTGGTACTAACCTATTGACATAGTGCCAAGTGCCAGTTCCTGTTTTCCGTGTTTTTTACATCGCAGAAAATCAATATCAGACGGAGTCCAAATGCCACGAAACTTTACGGAGATTTTTTATGGACCAGAAGGAACATGTTGGGCCCTGGTTGCGCTTGGGGGGATTCCCGAGGTTGGGACAACCCACCAGGGCACGCCAGGAGGCCTAGACGCGCCCTGGTGGGTTGTGCCCACCTCGAGTGCCCCCCGGACCGCCTCTTTGCTCTATAAATACCCCAATATTCCAGAAACCCTTGAGGCATCGATGAAATATTCATCCAGCTGCCGTAGAGTCCAGAACCAGCAGATCAAATCTAGACACCATCTCGGATGGGGTTCACGACCTCCATTGGCACCTCTCCAATGATGCGTGAGTAGTTCTTCGTAGACCTTCGGGTCCGTAGTTAGTAGCTAGATGGCTTCATCTCCCTCTCTCTTGATTCTCAATACAATGGTCTCTTGGAGATCCATATGATGTAACTCTTTTGAAGTGTGTTTGTTCGGATCGATGAACTTTTGAGTTTATGATCAGATCTATATTTTTATATCCATGAAAGTATTTAAGTTTCTTTGATCTCTTTTATGCATGATCTCTTATAGCCTCGTATTTGTTCTCCGATATTTGGGTTTTGTTTGGCCAACTTGATATATTTATCTTGCAATGGCAAGAGGTGCTCGGTAGTGGGTTCGATCTTACGGTGTTTGATCCCAGTGACATAAGGGGGACCAACATGTATGTATCGTTGCTACTAAGGATAAAACGATGGGGTCTATCTCTACATAGATAGATCTTGTCCACATCATGTCATCGTTCTAGTTGCATTACTCCGTTTCTCCATGAACTTAATACACTAGATGCATGCTGGATAGCGGTCGATGTGTGGAGTAATAGTAGTAGATGTAGGCAAGAGTCGGTCTACTAATCTTGGACATGATGCCTATGTAATGAGCATTGCCTAGATATCTTCATAATTATTTGAGGTTCTATCAATTTCCCAACAGTAATTTGTTTACCCACCATTTGCTATCTTTCTCGAGAGAAGCCACCAGTGAAACCTACGGCCCCCGTGTCTTCTTTCTCATATATGTGCTTGCGATCTACTTTTCTTTTGCATTTTTATTAAGATCTATTAAAACAAAAATACAAAAATACTTTGCTGCAATTTATTTTATTTACGATCTATTATTTCAATCTACTACAAACTTTTGGCATCGTTACCCGAAAGGGATTGACAACCCCTTTAACACGTCGAGTTGCGAGGTGTTGTTATTTGTGTGCAGGTGTTGTTTGCGTTGTGTTGCTTGGTTCTCCTACTTGTTCGATAACCTTGGTTTCATCACTGAGGGAAATACCTACCTTCGCTGTGCTACATCATCCCTTCCTCTTTGGGGAAATACCAACGTAGTCCTAGTAGACAGGAGTTTTCTGGCGTTATAGTCAGGGAGCAATCAAAAGGATTTTTTGGCGCCATTGCCGGGGAGTATATTCAACATAACCAGGTTCCTAATCACAAATCTCATCTCCTCGCAATTTACATTATTTGCCATTTGCCTCTCGTTTTCCTCTCCACTGCTTCACAAAAATTTGCCGTTTTATTCACCCTCTTTTTCGTTCACCGTTTTCTCGTCGGATCTTTTGTTCGCTTGTGTTGCCATGTGCCTTCTATTTGCTTGCATCTTCTCTTGATAAAAATCCATTGTTATGGATCTTCATCCACTTGCTAATATTTTTAAAAGATCCAATTATGATGAACCAATAAATGCTAGTGATTTGAGTGCACTAGATTATCTCGATGAAGTTTTGCTTGAAATTCGTGAATCTGAAAATTGTGATGAATTGTTAAAAGAAGAAATGTATGAAGTGATTCACAATAGCTCTTAAAGGAAAAGCACGATTGCAATGATGTTACTATAAATTCTATTATAGTCAATTGTGTGAATAATATGCAAACCCCCAAGCTTGGGTATGCTATTTTTTCTATGTCCACTACTTGTTGCAATGATCATTATTGGGGTGATGATGATTCTTATGATCTTGTTAGTTTATTTAAGCCTCATGATGAATATGTTTGCAATAATATTGAAAGTGGGCTCGGAAGAGTGTCAACTCTAGGTAAAAATAATCCCACATATTTTTAGAGTGTTCAATCTTATGAATTTTTTGATAAAAGTGGGTTTGGAGAGGTCTTGACTTTATTTTATGATAATCCCACTATTTTGGAAGAGTTTCAACTTTGCATGCATGTGGATCATGAAGAGAAAATTTTATATGATAGCTATATTGTTGAATTTGATTATGATCTTACATGCAATTATTTTCATAGAGGGAAATATGGTTATAGAAAATTTCATGTTATTAAATTACCTCTCTCCGTGTTGAGATTGCTATTGTTTCTTCCTCCTTTCTTGCATATGCTCGATATTTCTTGTCTTGATAATTTGTTTTCCTATAAAATTCCTATGCATCGGAAGTATGTTAGACTTAATGTGTTTTTCACAAGTTTCATGATGCTCTCTTTGTGTTTCAATTATTATCTTTCGTGTGAGCATCCTTGAAATCTTATGCCTAGCTAAGGGCGTAAAACAATAGCGCTTGTTCGGAGGCAACCCAATGAATAAATTTATTTTTTTTCTTTTTGCTTCATGTTCTTGAGTGTTAGCACAATTATGCTACTGTTATGATTGTGTTTTTTGTGTTTTAATTAGTGTTTGTGCCAAGTAAAGCCTTTAGGATCTTCTTAGATGATAGTTGTTTGATCTTGCCGAAAAACAGAAACTTTTACGCTCATGAAAATAATCTTAATGTTTTACCAGAGAGCGATAAAATACCCATTCCACTTGAAGTAGATCAATATACGAATTTCTCAGGTCGTCCTCATTTTTCAGAAATTTTGGAGTTACAGAAGTATTCAAAATACTCATATTGCTATAGACTGTTCTGTTTTGCCAGATTCTGTTTTCTTTGTGTTGTGTGCTTATTTTGAAGGCTCTATGGTTTTCTTTGGTGAGTTTTTGCCATAGAAAAGTTGGAATACAATAGATATAATACAAAAACAAAATATAAATTGGTTTGATACAGCACTTATAGTAGTGATTTATTATTCTTATACTAACGGATCTCACGAAGGTTTTGTTGAGTTTTGTGTGATTGAAGTTTTCAAGTTTTGGGTTATCCTACGATGGATGAGGGAAGGATGGAAGAGCCTAAACTTGGGGATGCCCTGGCATCCCAAGCTATTATTCAAGAATGAGCAACCAACTAAGCTTGGGGATGCCCCCGAGTGGCATCTCCGCTTTCTTCCAACGACCATCGGTATTTTACTCGAAACTATATTTTTATTCATCACATGATATGTGTTTTGCTTGGAGCGTCTTGTATGATATGAGTCTTTGCTTGTTTTATTTTGTGTTTTAAGTCATCCATCCTTGCTGGAAACACCTATTTAAGAGAGCCAAAATTATGTCATGACTTGTTAGAATTGCTCTCTATGCTTCACTTAAATCTTTTATGAGCAATGGACTTGCTCTAGTGCTTCACTTATATCTTTTTGAGCACGGGGTGCTTATCATTTTTGAAGAAATTCTCTTTGCTTCACTTAGATTTATTTGAGAGTTAGTTAAATTTTTAAGAAATTCTCTCTTGCTTCACTTAAATTAATTTGAGAGAAAGAAAATTTGTTATGCTCATGATCTTCACTTATATTTGTTTGAGCTTATGAAAAGCAACATGAAAATTAGTCCCAAAGTGATAGATATCCAAGAAGGATAAAGAAAAAAATATATGTCATGAAGATCATTGGACAAAATAAACTTGATTCTTAGTAATAGTTTTGACATATGATGATGTGATATGTGAGTTATGTTGATGAGTAATTATGCTCTAGCAAGAATATTGGTGCTAAGGTTTGTGATTCCCTATGCAAGTACGAAAGTCAATAGTCATGGAATGAAATTATGTCCTACTTATGGTGCATTATTCGGTGTTATTTATGCTTAATGCTTGCTTATGAGATTATCTATTTCTTAGTTGGTCGCTTCCCAATCTGTTGCTAGCCTTCATTTTGCACTAAGTATGATCACTACTTGTGCATCCAAAAACCTTTAACCCAGTGAGGGAGTCCGGGATTAGGGGTCTCCGGACAGCCCGACTATATCCTTTGGCCGGACTGTTGGACTATGAAGATACAAGGTTGAAGACTTCGTCTCGTGTCCGGATGGGACTCTACTTGGCGTGGAAGGCAAGCTAGGCAATACGGATATGGATATTTCCTCCTTTGTAACTGACCTTGTGTAACCCTAACCCTCTCCGGTGTCTATATAAACTGGAGGGTTTAGTCCGTAGGGCAAGATACAATCATACCATAGGCTAGCTTCTAGGTTTTAGCCTCTCCGATCTCGTGGTAGATCAACTCTTGTAATACTCATATCATCAAGAATAAATCAAGCAGGACGTAGGGTTTTACCTCCATCAAGAGGGCCCGAACCTGGGTAAAACATCGTGTCCCTTGCCTCATGTTACCATCCGCCTAGACGCACAGTTCGGGACCTCCTACCCGAGATCCACCAGTTTTGACACCGACATTGGTGCTTTCATTGAGAGTTCCTTTGTTTCGTCGCCGTTAGGCTTGATGGCCCCTTCTATCATCGATAGCGATGCAGTCCAGGGTGAGACTTTTCTCCCCGGACAGATCTTTGTGTTCGGCGGCTTCGCACTGCGGGCCAACTCGCTTGGCCATCTGGAGCAGATCGAAAGCTATGCCCCTGGCCATCAGGTCAGGTTTGGAAGCTTAAATTACATGGCCGATATCCGCGGAGACATGATCTTTGACGGATTCGAGCCCCTGCCTTATGCGCCACGCGGTCACGATGAGTACGATTTAGCTCTACCATCGGACCGTATTCAGGAGATCGCACCGGCAGCCGCTCCGAGCCTCAATTCGGAGCCAGTTGCGCCATCCATGGACGGCTGGATAGACCCCGTCACGGAGGCCGTATCCTCAGCAGCGATCAAGCCGAATATCGACCTTACCCTTCACGAGAGCCGTGTTGCCAAACTACCGGATCCTTCCCCGGCCACGGACTCCGAACCGCCTATGCCCGGGCCTATCAAATCCGACTGGGCGCCAATCATGTGGTTCACCTCCGCGGATATCTTTCAGCACTCGCCCATCGGCGACATACTAAATTCATTAAAGTCTCTCTCCTTGTCAGGAGAGTCCTGGCCAAACTATGTCCGGCAGGATTGGGATGCGGATGACGAAGAAATTTGTCGACCACCCACCACCCACTTAGTAGCCACTGTCGATGACTTAACCGACATGCTCGACTTTGACTCCAAAGACATTGATGGTATGGACGATGATGCAGGAGATGAACAGGAACCACTGCCCACAGGGCACTGGACGCCCACTTCATCACATGATGTATACATGGTGGACACACCAAAAGAAAATGACGACGAGGAACGGAAGGACGCAACAAAGGGTTGTCCCCTCGAGAAGCAGTCAAAGCGGCGGCGTAAGCGCCGCTCCAAATCCCGCCTCAGCAGAAACAACGATCATATAGACCCAGCGTTAGAGCAGGGTGAACCATCGCCGGACCACGGCAACACGGAGAATCAAACCGAACAACCTGACTCTGTCAAAGATAATAGTCCGGACGACATCACACCGGACAGACACCCGGAGCAACAGAATGCTCGTCAAAGGCTTGTTGCCACCGCGAGGAGTCTAAAAAAGCAGAAGCAAAGGCTCAAGGCTGCGCAAGACACACTCATAATCAGATGGAGTAAAGTACTCAACACAACAGCGAAGTACGGCGGTAATCGCCCCACCAAGAGCTACCCGAAGCAGAAGTTGCTACCTGAATTCGATGAGGAGGCCTTAGATCCCCCGCAACCAAAAATTAAAACGGCCATCTAGCAGGATAGACGACCTCACGGCCAACATAGAGCGGCAAACAATGCCGCATATAAGCCAATACGCGATCCACGCGAGGGCTCGCATCAAAAGGACGGCGCAACCAGATCCATCTATGGACCACGCAAGCGCGCTCCAGCATACGATACAACACAACAAACATCCGAACAACGCGGTACACCCAGATACAGGGGTGCCGCACACCCCCTATGTTTCACCGACGAGGTGCTGGACCATGAATTTCCAAAGGGATTCAAACTCGTAAACATAGAGGCATATGACGGAACAACAGACCCTGGGGTCTGGATTGAGGACTATATCCTCCATATCCATATGGCTCGAGGAGATGATCTCCACTCCATTAAGTATTTACCCCTCAAACTCAAAGGGCCAGCTCGGCACTGGCTTAAAAGCCTCCCCGAAAGCTCCATTGGAAGCTGGGAAGAGCTCGAAGACGCTATTCGGGCAAATTTTCAAGGGACTTATGTCCGACCTCCGGATGCGGACGATTTAAGTCATATAACTCAACAGTCCGGAGAGTCAGCCCGAAAGCTTTGGAACAGGTTTCTTACTAAAAAGAACCAAATAGTCGACTGCCCGGACGCCGAAGCCTTGGCAGCTTTTAAACACAGCGTCCGAGACGAATGGCTTGCCAGACACCTCGGCCAAGAAAAGCCGAGAACAATGGCAGCATTAACAAGCCTCATGACCCGCTTTTGCACGGGCGAGGACAGCTGGCTAGCCCGATGCAGCACCAGCGACCCAAGTACATCCGAAGTTAGAGATGGAAACGAGAAATCATGATGCAGCAAAAATAATAAGCGCCAAAATAAAGAAGACAGCCCAAAGAGCACGGCGGTAAACGCCGGATTCAGAAGCTCTCGGCCAGGTCAGCAAAAGCCGCCCTCTAAAGGCGCCAGAGATGAACTGTCCAGCCTAAACAAAATTCTGGACCAAATATGTCAGATCCATAGCACCCCCGATAAACCTGCGAATAATACCCACAGAGAATGTTGGGTCTTCAAGTAGTCTGGCAAGCTCAACGCCGAACATAAGGGGCAGGATACACCAAGCGAAGACGAGGATGAGCCTCGCAAACAAAGCACTGGGGAACAGAAGAAATTTCCACTAGAAGTCAAAAAAGTAAAAGTGTTACACGTGATAAAGGGGAGAAACAAAGCGGCACTCCCAGATAAATATGCCCAAGGGCCTATCACCGCGAAGTTCTGCCACTGGCCGTCTCAACCGATCACCTTCGACCATCAAGATTACTCGGAAAGTATCCGGCGCGCAGGATGGGCTGCCTTGGTATTAGATCCAATAATTGATGGATACCACTTCACACGAGTCCTGATGGACGGTGGCAGCAGTCTAAACCTAATATATCAGGACACAATCCGCAAAAATGGGGATAGACCCAACGAAAATTTGCCACAGCAATACTACCTTTAGAGGAGTAACGCCAGGCCCAGGGGCTCATTGCACGGGATCCCTACTACTAGAGGTTATATTCGGCTTCCCCGACAACTTCTGTAGCAAAAATTTAACCTTCCACATTGCTCCGTTCCAAAGTGGCTATCAAGCACTACTTAGACGTGAAGCTTTTGCTCGCTTTAACGCAATACCGCATTATGCTTCCCTCACGCTTAAGATGCCCGGTCCACGTGGCATCATTACAGTAAATGGAAATATTGAGCAATCCCTGCGCGCTGAAGAGAGTGCGGCTGCCTTGGCAGCCGCACACTAAAAGGCCTGACCAACTTAAGCATTCGATAGGTCGTCAAGACCACGGACACGGTTAGACGAGTCTGGCTCAGCTATATGTAATTCATACAGGTTTGATGACCACACCCCTATTACAAATACAAGGGGCTCAACACGCGCAGACAAGTGGCCATTTTTACTCATCTTGAACTATACATGGTTTCTTTAAACCTACCTTTTTGCACGACAACTTTTCACCTAAGTTCCTCTCTTTTACAGATGACCATCATGCTACACCCATCCAGGATACGGCACAATGGAGACACAGGCGCAGACGTGCAGCAGCGACCCATTCAAAGGATTCTTTTTAGATTAAGACCCTGCGTCAACCTTTTTTACTGTCTCTTGTTGATACACATCCCTCGGATTCTCAGTACAATTGAGATGGATGCTGACGTCTTGGCATGTGGCCATGCCAGAACAATGCACGTACCTGGACACTAGGGGCTTCTCACAAAGGGCACTATTTAGGCCCGGTTTACACCATAAAGGCCGAATACCTTAGGGAGTGTTCGGCGTCACGAGTTTGGCCTTATATGCATCAGCTCCGAATCATGTATTTGGTCAAATGTTGGGTTTGCCCGGCTCCTGTGTTTTGCTGCCTTATGTTCCGCTCTATCGGCTAAGGCGGCACTAGGAGAACTACTGCGATTGTGCCCAGGTTCATTTGGACAAGCACCTCAGTAGAGAAAGCCGAAAACTGACTGTCATGATATAGCGCGAGACTGGTCAACCACTCGATAACCCATCGGAATCTTAGAATTCCTCCGCCTTAACGAAGGGCCGTTTCCCAGCCGTACAGGTACGCACCCTGAATTCGGGTGAGTGCGAAGCCACCAGGGGCTATATAGTAGCCCCACTATCAAACTCCTACGGCTAAGTGAAAGTGTTAAACCATTATAGTCCGGTTGCCTAGTTCGCTGTGCTATCACCTCCTTATTAGGACCAAGACGTTGGATTAAGTGTGCATACGCGTCTTCTGCGAACACCCCCGCATTATATGCGTGGGGGCTGAAGCCGACGATTGCAATCTTTCAGGTTATATACATGTATACATAAACGGCCGCACAGGAGGCATCACAATACTTTCGGGCACAAGTATAAATACAGCCTTGATAAATTCAATAAAACGTTGTTTTTACAATGGGAATACATGTCACTCAAACATAATATTCTTCGAGCACTGGGCCTCTATCAAACAAGCACCCTCAAGAACTTCTTCAAAATCGTGCTCGGCAGCCACTCAGCCTATGGCCGAACCCTGCGCCGCAACAGTGGTAGCATCCATCTCCGCCTAGTATGCTTTGACACGGGCAAGGGCCATCCGCGAGCCTTCTATGCACGCCGACCTCTTCATCACATTGATGTGTAGCACCGCACCAAGGAACTGCTGCACTAAGCTGAAATAGTTGTTCGGCTTCAGCTTTTCCGGCCACAGATGATCTACGACGGACCTCATGGCGAGTCTGGACAATCTATTGAGTTCGGCCCATTCGGCAAGGTAATCAGTTAGTGGAAGCGGACGCTCTGGAACGTTAAACTGCAACCAGAATAGCTTGTCCACTTCACGATCTGTTTGATCTCGGAAGTATTCGGCTGCATCGACAGTACTCGCCGTCAAATCCAGATATGCATCTGCCGAACTCCACAGTCGATCCAGAGGGGCATACCGCGGATCTCCGAACTTCCTCCGCAGCAAAAAGGGCTTCCCAGCCACAATATCACCAGCTTCATGTAGCTCTTCCTTCTTTTTCCCTCATGGCAGAGCGGGTGTCTTTGGCCGCCATCGTGGCCTTTTCGAGGTCCGTCACCTTTGCTTGGTTTTCTTCTTCAAGGAACAGGCAACGGTCGGCAGTGTCTTTTAACTTTATAGCCATCTTGGCCATCTTTTCTTTGCTCTCGCAATGCGCGGCCTCCTCGGCTCTTAACTCTTCGGCCGCCTTTAAAGAGGCCGCATTACTAATCCTTGCTTGTTCTTTGGCTCAGGCAAGTTCCGCCCGAAGGGTCTCCACGGTGGCAGCTCCATCTGCAGTCACAACATATTAAAGATATTGGCATCACGCTGCTCTTACTATGTGACATTCACCAGAAAACATCACTTACCCTGTGCCTCGTCAAGCCGCTTGTTAACAAGCTTGATGTCGGCATCTGCCGCATCCAGTTGCCGCTTTAGTTCAGCAAACTCATTAGTCTGGCTAGCCACCGGAGCTTCCACCACCTGCACATAAAAGTAGTATGGTTATTACCTGGGACAATGATCCTCTGTTTTCCGCCGTTCTCGGCGACAACCAGAGTCTCAAGGGCTACTATCTATACAGGGCACACCTAAAAATGTGCGGTACCATCACAAATGTACATCATTTTACATACCTCAAAGCCCATCAGTAGACTCATAAAGGCGTTATGCAACCCGCTTTCAGCGGATGAAATCCTTTCCATCACCGTACCCATCAATGTACGGTGTTCTTCCGAGATGGTCGTCCGCCTTAGCAGATCCCTCAGTGCGTCCGACCGCATACCACACGGCGCCAGACTCTTTTGTTTGCTCTCTTCAAGAGCCGGATGTTGGGGACTTCGGGTGACTATAGGATTATCTTCTGGCTCACCGGATACGGACAGGCCCTCCATGACGACACTTCAAGGTCGCCCGTTTCTTGAGCGGGGGAGTCCGGGGGAGGCATTTCGCTCTCCATCATCTCCGGAAGAAGGTCCCCTGAAGACGAGCTCTGTTGAGAAGGGCTAAGATCCGAACTTCGAGATAAACGCTTCGATTATTTTCCTCGGAAGTAAGGTAAAATATCTTTACTATTAAGTATTTTTTGATCACTTACGACTCGTTAGAGGGCTAATCCCCGCGCGGACTTTGTGCGGCAAAAGCACCCTACTACGTCTTGAGCTTGCGTTGGTTTTCCCCGAAGAGGAAGGGATGATGCAGCAGGGTAGCGTAAGTATTTCCCTCAGTTTTTGAGAACCAAGGTATCAATCCAGTAGGAGCCCACGCTCAAGTCCCTCGTACCTGCACAAAGCGATAGCTACTCGCAACCAATGCGATTAGGGGTTGTCAAGCCCTTCATGGTCACTTACAAGAGTGAGATCTGATAGATAGAATATTATTGGTATTTTTGATATAAAGATGCAAAGTAAAAAGTAAAAGCAAAGTAAATAGCAAAACAATTAAAAGTGATAGAGATTGATATGAGGAGGATAGACCCGGGGGCCATAGGTTTCACTAGTGGCTTCTCTCAAGAGCATAAGTATTCTACGGTGGGTGAACAAATTACTGTTGAGCAATTGATAGAATTGTGCATAATTCTGAGAATATCTAGGCATGATTATGTATGTAGGCATCACGTCCATGCCAAGTAGATCGAAATGATTCTGCATCTACTACTATTACTCCACTCATCGACCGCTATCCAGCATGCATCTAGAGTATTAAGTTAAAAACAGAGTAACGCCTTAAGCAAGATGACATGATGTAGAGAGATAAATTCATGCAATATGAAATAAACCCCATCTTGTTATCCTCGATGGCAACGATACAATACGTGCCTTGCTGCCCCTTCTGTCACTGGGTAAGGACGCCGCAAGATCGAACCCAAAGCTAAGCACTTCTCCCATGGCAAGAACTACCAATCTAGTTGGCCAAACCAAATGGATAATTCGAAGAGACATGCAGAGATAACCAATCATGCATAAAAGAATTCAGAAAAGATTCAAATATTATTCATAGATAGACTTGATCATAAACCCACAATTCATCGATCTCAACAAACACACCGCAAAAAGAAGATTACATCGAATAGATCTCCACAAGAGAGGGGGAGAACTTTGTATTGAGATTCAAAGAGAGAGAAAAAGCCATCTAGCTACTAACTATGGACCCGAAGGTCTGAGGTAAACTACTCACACTTCATTGGAGGGGCTAGGATGATGTAGAAGCCCTCCGTGATGACGGCCCTCTTCCGGCGGAGCTCCGCAACAGGCCCCAAGATGGGATCTCGTGGATACAGAAAGTTGCAGCGGTGGAATTAGGGTTTTGGCTCCTGTTCTGATCGTTTGGGGTACGTGTGTATGTATATGAGGAAGGAGTACGTCGGTGGAGCACCGAGGGGCCCACGAGGCAGGGGGCATGCCCTAGGGGGGGGGCCACCCTCGTGACCACCTCTTTGATCCCTTGCAGTAGGGTCCAAGTCTCCTGGATCATGTTCGGTGAGAAAATCATGTTTCCGAAGATTTTATTCCGTTTGGACTCCATTTGATATTCTGTTTATCCGAAACACTGAAATAGGCAAAAAAACATCAATTCTGGGCTGGGCCTCCGGTTAATAGGTTAGTCCCAAAAATAATATAAAAGTGAAAAATAAAGCCCAATATAGTCCAAAACAGTAGATAATATAGCATGGATCAATCGAAAATTATAGATACGTTGGAGACGTATCAGGCATCCCCAAGCTTAATTCCTACTCGTCCTCGAGTAGGTAAATGATAAAAAGAGAATTTTTGATGTGGAGTGCTACTTGGCATAATTTCAATGCAAATCTTCTTAATTGTGGTATGAATATTAAGATTAGAACGATTCAAGACAAAAGTTTATATTGACATAGAAAATAATAATACTTCAAGCATACTAACAAAGCAATTATGTCTTCTCAAAATAACATGGCCAAAGAAAGTTATCTGTATAAAACCATATAGTCTGGCTATGCTCCATCTTCCCCACACAAAGTATTTCAATCATGCACAACCCCGATGACAAGCCAAGTAATTGTTTCATACTCTAACTTTTTCAAAACTTTTTCAATCTTCACGCATTACATGAGCGTGAGCCATGGATATAGCACTATAGGTGGAATAGAATGGTGGTTGTGGAGAAGACAAAAAGGAGAAGATAGTCTCACATCAACTAGGCGTATCAACGGGCTATGGAGATGCCCATCAATAGATATCAATGTGAGTGAGTAGGGATTGCCATGCAACGGATGCACTAGAGCTATAAATGTATGAAAGCTCGACAAAAGAAACTAGTGGGTGTGCATCCAACTTTCTTGCTCATGAAGACCTAGGGCAATTTGAGGAAGCCCATCATTGGAATATACAAGCCAAGTTCTATAACATAAAATTCCCACTAGTATATGAAAGTGACAACATATGAGACTCTCTATATGAAGAACATGGTGCTACTTTGAAGCACAATATATGAGACTTGCTATATCATGGTGCTACTTTTAAGCACAAGTGTGTAAAAAAGGATAGTAGCATTGCCCCATTTTTTTTGGGCCTTCTTTTTTTTCTTTGGCCTTTCTGTTTTTTTGGACAATGCTATATTGAATGATGATCATCACACTTCTATTTATTTACAACTCAATGATTACAACTCGATACTAAAACAAAGTATGACTCTATATGTATGCCTCCGGCGGTGTACCGGGATATGCAATGAATCAAGAGTGACAAGTATGAAAGAATTATGAACGGTGGCTTTGCCAAAAATACTATGTCAACTACATGATCATGCTAAGCAATATGACAATGATGGATATGTCATGATGAACTAGATGGTGGAAAGTTGCATGGCAATATATCTCGGAATGGCTATGCAAATGCCATAATAGGTACGTATGGTGGCTGTTTTGAGGAAGAATATGGTAGGTGTATGATACCGGCGAAAGTTGTGCGGTATTATAGAGGCTAGCAAGGGTGGAAGGGTGAGAGTGCGTATAATCCATGGACTCAACATTAGTCATAAAGAACTCATATACTTATTGCAAAAATTTAGAAGTTATCAAAGCAAAGTATTACACGCATGCTCCTAGGGGGATATATTGGTTGGAAAAGACCATCGCTCGTCCCCGACCGCCACTCATAAGGAAGACAATCAATAAATAAATCATGCTCCGACTTCATCACATAACGGTTCACCATACGTGCATGCTACGGGAATCACAAACTTCAACACAAGTATTCTTTAAATTCACAACTACTCAACTAGCATGACTTTAATATTATCACCTCCATATCTCAAAACAATTATCATGCTTCAATCTTTTCTTAGTACTCAACACACTCAAAAGAAAGTTTCACAAATCTTGAATACCAAGCATATTATTATTAGGCAAATTACCATGATATTAAGAGACTCTCAAATTAATTTAAGTGAAGCATGAGAGATCAATAGTTTCTTTAAAACGAATCCACCACCGTGCTCTAAAAGATCTAAGTGAAGCACATAGAGCAAAATTATAACGCTCAAAAGATATAAGTGAAGCACATAGAGCAAAATTATCTAGCTCAAAAGATATAAGTGAAGCACATAGAGCAAAATTATCTAGCTCAAAAGATATAAGTGAATCACATAGAGAAAAATTATCTAGCTCAAAGGATATAAGTGAAGCACATAGAGCAAAATTATCTAGCTCAAAAGATATAAGTGAAGCACATAGAGTATTCTATCAAATTTTTATTCATGTATGGCTCTCTCAAAAGGTTTGTACAGCAATCATGATTGTGGCATACTAACAAACAAAGAAACAAATAATACAAGACGCTCCAAGCAAAACACATATCATGTTGGTGAATAAAAATATAGCTCCAAGTAATTACCGATGGAAGTGGACAAAAAGAGGGGATGCCTTCCGGGGCATCCCCAAGCTTTGACTTTTTGGTGTCCTTGGATTATCTTGGGAGTGCCTTGGGCATCCCCAAGCTTAGGATCTTGCCACTCCTTGTTCCATAATCCATCAAAAGAATTCACCCAAAACTTGAAAACTTCACAACACAAAACTCAAGATAGAAAACTCGTGAGCTCCGTTAGCGAAAGAAAACAAAAGACCACTTCAAGGTACTGTAATGAAATCATTATTTACTTATATTGGTGTTAAACCTACTGTATTCCAACTTCTCTATGTATTATAAACTATTTTACTAGCCATAGATTCATCAATATAAGCAAACAACACACAAAAAACAGAATCTGTCAAAAACAGAACAGTCTGAAGTAATCTGTAGCTAGCGCAAAATCTGGAACCCCAAAAATTCTAAAATAAATTGATGGACGTGAGGAATTTATCTATTAATAATCTGCAAAAATAATTAACTAAATAGCACTCTTCAAATAAAAATGACAGCAGTTCTCGTGAGCGCTAAAGTTTCTGTTTTTTACAGCAAGTTCAACAAGACTTTCCCCAAGTCTTCCCAACGGTTCTACTTGGCACAAACACTAATTAAACACAAAAAACACAACCAAAAAAGAGGCTAAATAATTTATTTATTACAAAACATGAGCAAAGATCAAGTAATAAAAATAAAATTGGGTTGCCTCCCAACAAGCGCTATCGTTTAACGCCCCTAGCTAGGCATAACGAGCAAGGATAGATCTAGGTATTGCCATCTTGATTCTTAATTCTTTTAGTGATGTTATGCTCGAATCCAGGAGGTTCTTTACGTTTCCCTTCATATTCAGAGATCTTGAGATCTAAAGACTCCAACCGCTTATTGCAAAGAGTAATCAACATATTCATGCGGTGAAGATTTAAGCTAACGCTCTTAAGAGGTTCAAGAGATTTATGTAAAATCTTAGTTACCTCGCAAATTTTGTCAAAAACTTGTGTTTTCTCTTGGGTATGATGGAGCCCCTTTTGTTGAGGTAAAGTTCCTACTATACCTTCTATAATTTCATGCGCGATACTGGGATCAATTTCAATAAAATTGCCCTTGGCAACACAATCTAAAAGTTGTCTATGAGACAAATTAAGCCCAACATAAAAGTTGCGAAGCAAAATTCTGAAATTTACTTCTAGGGTGCACTTACGATAAGATTCCATCATTCTAAACCAAGCATCCTTTAAATTTTCTCCTTGCTTTTGTTTGAAGTGAAGGACTTCAAACTCAGGGGCCATAGGAGCAGAAAGAGGACTAGACATGATGACAAGCAAACAAAGAGGCAAACAGAGAGGGGGGATAGGGAGAGAGAGGGCGAATAAAACGGCAAGGGTGAATTGGGGGGAGAGGAAAATGAGAGGCAAATGGCAAATAATGTAATGCGAGAGATAGGGATTGTGGTGGGTACTTGGTATGTTTACTTTTTGCGTAGACTCCCCGGCAACGGCGCCAGAAATCCTTCTTGCTACGTCTTGAGCTTGCGTTGGTTTTCCCCGAAGAGGAAGGGATGATGCAGTAGAGTAGCGTAAGTATTTCCCTCAGTTTTTGAGAACCAAGGTATCAATCCAGTAGGAGCCCACGCTTAAGTCCCTCGTACCTGCACAAAGCGATAGCTACTCACAACCAACGCGATTAGGGGTTGTCAAGCCCTTCACGGTCACTTACGAGAGTGAGATCTGATAGATAGAATATTATTGGTATTTTTGATATAAATATGCAAAGTAAAAATTAAAAGCAAAGTAAATAGCAAAACAATTAAAAGTGATAGAGATTGATATGATGAGAATAGACCCGGGGGCCATAGGTTTCACTAGTGGCTTCTCTCAAGAGCATAAGTATTCTACGGTGGGTGAACAAATTACTGTTGAGCAATTGATAGAATTGTGCATAATTATGAGAATATCTAGGCATGATTATGTATATAGGCATCACATCCGTGACAAGTAGATCGAAACGATTCTGCATCTACTACTATTACTCCACTCATCGACCGTTATCCAGCATGCATCTAGAGTATTAAGTTAAAAATAGAGTAACGCCTTAAGCAAGATGACATGATGTAGAGAGATAAATTCATGCAATATGAAATAAACCCCATCTTGTTATCCTGGATGGCAACGATACAATACGTGCCTTGCTGCCCCTTCTGTCACTGGGTAAGGACACCGCAAGATCGAACCCAAAGCTAAGCACTTCTCCCATGGCAAGAACTACCAATCTAGTTGGCCAAACCAAACGGATAATTCGAAGAGACTTGCAAAGATAACCAATCATGCATAAAATAATTCAAAAAAGATTCAAATATTATTCATAGATAGACTTGATCATAAACCCGCAATTCATCGGTCTCAACAAATACACCGCAAAAAGAAGATTACATCGAATAGATCTCCACAAGAGAGGGGGAGAACTTTGTATTGAGATTCAAAGAGAGAGAAAAAGCCATCTAGCTACTAACTATGGACCCGAAGGTCTGAGGTAAACTACTCACACTTCATCGGAGGGGCTAGGATGATGTAGAAGCCCTCCTTGATGACGGCCCTCATCCGGCGGAGCTCCGGAACAGGCCCCAAGATGGGATCTTGTGGATACAGAAAGTTGCGGCGGTGGAATTAGGGTTTTGGCTCCTGTTCTGATCGTTTGAGGGTACGTGTGTATATATAGGAGGAAGGAGTACGTCGGTGGAGCACCGAGGGGCCCACGAGGCAGGGGGCGCGCCCTAGGGGGGCGCCCCCCACCCTCGTGACCACCTCTTTGATCCCTTGCAGTAGGGTCCAAGTCTCCTGGATCACGTTCGGTGAGAAAATCACGTTTTCGAAGATTTTATTCCGTTTGGACTCCGTTTGATATTCTGTTTATCCGAAACACTAAAATAGGCAAAAAAAACAGCAATTTTGGGCTGGGCCTCCGATTAATAGGTTAGTCCCAAAAATAATATAGAAGTGGAAAATAAAGCCCAACATAGTCCAAAACAGTAGATAATATAACATGGAGCAATCAAAAATTATAGATACGTTGGAGACGTATCACACCCTCCGAGGCAGGACCCTCGGGTGGAGACTTCTTCTCCCATTTGGAAGCCTTGGTTTCCGGATCTTCAAAGGCAGTCCTCTTCCTTCCCCGAAGCGAGAGAAGGTCAGATTCTTCCCCTGGGTTATCCTCCTTCACGGAGGCGCTCATTCCCTCGGTTGGAATTGGTAGCGATGGGGGCCCGCTTTCGCCCTCATTATTCCCCCCTTTATCTTCCTTTGAGGGCTCCGGGCAAGGTGCTAGCTCGAGCATCTTTTCTAGTACCAGATTGTCCAAACCCTCGGGAAGGGGGTCCGAACACCGAACATCTTCGCCTTTGTTAGCCAGTCCTGGTCAAAGAGCAATTTCTCATAATGACGTCATGATAAATCAAAGACGGTGTGTTCGGCTAGAGGATTACTTACTTGGTCAGCGGTACGGTTGCTGCTCAGGCCCACATCCTCGGTAGTATCTGGACACTCTATTTGGGGTCCAAATAATGATTTATACATCTCCTCGTGCGTCAGGCCGAGCAAATTATGAATAGTGCACGGTCCTTATGGGTTGAACTCCCACATGCGGAGGGGCCGGCGTTTGCAAGGCTGGACTTGACGAACCTGCATGACTTGCACCACCATAACCAGACTGAAATCTCCTTCGTAGAGATCTTGAATGCGGCTCTGCAGTATAGGCACGTCCTTGGCTGGACCCCAGCTCAGCCCTCTGCTAATCCATGACATTAGTTGTGGTGGAGGGCCCGAGCGGAAAGCAGGGGCAGCCACCCACTTGGCACTTCTGGGAGCTGTGATGTAAAACCACTCCCGTTGCCATAATCCGGACACCTCTGGAAAGGAACCGTTTGGCCATGGAGCTCCAGCGATCCTGCTTATTAATGCGCCTCCGCACGCTATATGCTGCCCCTCGACCATCTTCGGCTTCACGTCAAAGGTCTTGAGCCACAGGCCAAAGTGAGGGGTAATGCGGAGGAAGGCCTCACATACTACAATAAATGCCGAGATGTGGAGAAACTAGTCCAGGGCTAGATCATGGAAATCTAGCCCTGTAATAGAACATCAAACCCCTAACGAAGGGATCCAGAGTGAGGCCTAGACCTCGGAGGAAGTGGGAGATGAACACAACGTTCTCGTTGGGTTCGGGAGTAGGGACGACCTGCCCTCGGGCAGACAGCCGATGCGAAACCTCGGCGGTCAGGTATCTGGCCTCCCTCAACTTCTTGATATCCTCTTCCGTAACGAAGGAGGGCATCCATCGGCCTTGGAGGCTAGATCCGTACATGATTGAAGGTCCGAAGCACCTGACCTGGGCTTTGGGTGTTAGAACTCGAGGCGGGGGAAGGATTCGATTGAGCACGGGAGGGAAAAAAGTAAAAGCCTTGTCCCTTTATAAAGAGGGTGAATATCAAGCATCCTCCTAGTGGTCGTTTGGGACTTGCCTAAAATCTAGGAGTCCTAGGCACGGTTGGGTTACCCACGACCATATTGATGAGAATCCCGTAATTAGGGGAACAAAATCTCTGCTTTGACAAGACGTGTCAAGAAACCGCCTCGCATTATGTGTGGAGCTGGTTGAAGAAAAACGGTTTGAATAATCACCGAGCCATGGCCTGATGTCATGTTGCCAAAACGTGTTAGAAGATTAGATTTGTGGAAATATTATTCTCTCTGCGGAGGTATGTGGAACTTGTTTTGCAGGGTCGGACACTATCCTTTTATTTAAACTCTTCTGTGGTATATCTGGAGGAGGAGCCCGCCTTGCAATGCCGAAGACAACACTGCGTGCCGGACTCATCGTCATTGAAGCCTGGTTCAGGGGCTACTGAGGGAGTCCGGGATTAGGGGTCTTCGAACAGCCGGACTATATCCTTTGGCCGGACTGTTGGACTATGAAGATACAAGATTGAAGACTTCGTCTCGTGTCCGGATGGGACTCTACTTGGCGTGGAAGGCAAGCTAGGCAAAATGGATATGGATATTTCCTCCTTTGTAACCGACCTTGTGTAACCCTAACCCTCTCCGGTGTCTATATAAACCGGAGGGTTTAGTCCATAGGGCAAGATACAATCATACCATAGGCTAGCTTCTAGGGTTTAGCCTCTCCGATCTCGTGGTAGATCAACTCTTGTAATACTCATATCATCAAGAATAAATCAAGCAGGACGTAGGGTTTTACCTCCATCAAGAGGGCCCGAACCTGGGTAAAACATCATGTCCCCTGCCTCCTGTTACCATCCGCCTAGACGCACAGTTCGGGACCCCCTACCCGAGATCCGCTGGTTTTGACACTGATACCCAGTTTTGCCACATGAGTCCACTATATCTACCTATATGCGGTATTATTTTGTCGTTCTAAGCAAATTTGCATGTGCCATCTCTAATTTTCAAAATAAACTTCTCTTTTGTGTGTTTGTTTCACTCGCGGAGCGGTGAGGGGTGGCTAATATTTTCCATGCTAGATGTGTTATTCTCAAGATGAGTGTTTATTCACTTGTCATTGCACGAGAGTAAGGCAAGTATTAGGGATGCCCAGTCCCGAAATGAAAAACAAAATGAATTTACTTTATGTTGTCAAATAAGAAATTCTTTGGGAAGTGTTGGTATGGAGGGCATCCGTGGATACGGTTAGCCATGGAAAGTGAAAGTTATGGTGGAAAAGGAATAAACTTTATTTTCTATTTGGGAACCGCCTATGATATATCTATGCATGGAAAGTATTGGGAACTCTAAGTCGTTTTTGTTGGTGGGATGGCTACACCTCCCAAAATGTTTTTATCTCTAATTTTTTCTCTTTGAGCTCTGGCACCTCTAAAAATCTCTACTTCCCCCTGCGAAGGGCCTTTCTTTTACTTTATGCAATTTTTATTTTGAGTGTCCATCTTCTCTTATAAAAAGCACCAACTAGGAGGCAATATGATCGCACTTAAGTATTCCGTGTAGCTAATATTCGAGTGTGTTTTATGAATGGATCAATGTTTGAGCATGATGGGCTAGGGATAACTTATTTTAGCATTCATATTTTGAAAGACATGGTTGCTTGTTGATATGCTTGAGTATCTAAATTATTATGTCAAAACTAGACTATTGCTTTGAATCACATAAAAATTCCAAATGTCCATGGTATAAAGAAAAGAATATGATATGACATGTTAAACAACACTCCACACCAAAAATTCTGTTTTTATCACTTACCTACTCAAGGAAGGTAGGAGTTAAGCTTGGGGATGCTGATACGTCTCGAACGTATCTATAATTTTTAATTGTTCTATGTTGTTATTTTATCAATCTTGGATGTTTTATAATCATTTTATAGTCATTTTATATTATTTTTTGGTACTAACCTATTGACATAGTGCCATGTGCCAGTTCCTGTTTTTCTGTGCTTTTACATCATAGAAAATCAATATCAGACGCAGTCCAAATGCCACGAAACTTTAGAGAGATTTTTATGGAGCAGAAGGAACATGTTGGGCCCTGGTTGCACCTGGGGGGAGTCCCCAGGAGGGGACAACCCACCACGGCACACCTGGAGGCCTAGGCGTGCTCTGGTGGGTTGTGCCCACCTCGGTGCCCCTCGGACCGCCTATTTGCTCTATAAATACCCCAATATTCCATAAACCCTGGAGGCATTGACGAGATATTCATCCAGCTGCCGCAGAGTCCAGAACCACCAGATCCAATCTAGACACCATCTCGGATGGGGTTCACCACCTCCATTGGCACCTCTCCGATGATGCGTGAGTAGTTCTTTGTAGACCTTCGGGTCCATAGTTAGTAGCTAGATGGCTTCATATCTCTCTCTCTCTCTTGATTCTCAATACAATGGTCTCTTGCAGATCCATATGATGTAACTCTTTTGCGGTGTGTTTGTTGGGATCGATGAACTTTGAGTTTATGATTAGATCTATCTTTTTATATCCATGAAAGTATTTGATTTTCTTTGATCTCCTTTATGCATGCTCTCTTATAGCCTCTTATTTATTCTTTGGTATTTGGGTTTTGTGTGGCCAACTTGATCTATTTATCTTGCAATGGGAAGAGGTGCCCGACATGGGTTCGATCTTACGGTGCTTGATCCCAGTGACAGAAGTGGAACAGACACATATGTATTGTTGCTATTAAGGATAAAATGATGGGGTCTATCTCTACATAGATAGATCTTGTCTACATCATGTCATCGTTCTTATTGCATTACTCTGTTTCTCCATGAACTTAATGCACTAGATGCATGCTGGATAGCGGTCGATGTGTGGAGTAATAGTAGTAGATGCAGGCAGGATTCGGTCTACTAATCTTGGACGTGATGCCTATGTAATGATCATTGCCTGGATATCGTCATAATTATTTGAGTTTATATCAATTGCCCAACAATAATTTGTTTACCCACAGTTTGCTATCTTTCTCGAGAGAAGCCACTAGTGAAACCTACGGCCCCCGGGTCTTCTTTCTCATATATTTGCTTGTGATCTACTTTTATTTTGCATTTTTATTCAGATCTATTAAACCAAAAATACAAAAATACTTTCTGCACTTTATTTTATTTACGATCTATTATTTCAATCTACTACAAACTTCTGGCATTGTTACCCGAAAGGGATTGACAACCCCTTTAACACGTCGGGTTGTGAGGTGTTGTTATTTGTGTGCAGGTGTTGTTTACGTTGTGTTGCTTGGTTCTCCTATTTGTTCAATAACCTTGGTTTCATCATTGAGGGAAATACCTACCTTCGCTGTGCTACATCTCCTCTTTGGGGAAATACCGATGTAGTCCTAGCAGACATGAGTTTTCTGGCGTTATAGTCAGGGAGCAATCAAGCGCACACTGTTTCCAGAAGCGACGGAGATGAACCTTATGCGATAATGAACGAGCAAAGTTATAGTTAGGGAGCAATCAAGCGCACACTATTTCCAGAAGCGACGGAGATGAACCGTATGCAATAATGAACGAGCAAAATTTTAAGGGAAGCCAAATTTTCTTTGCCACTTGTCGTTGAGCTCTTAAAAACCACCGCACTATACGGCCGCCCGGCTCCTGCATCCCAGAGCTCTCTCCAAGCATCGTTCATGGCACCCGGCACACAGTAACTGGTAAGGAAGCGATGGCATCCGGCCGCGCCATGTTCCTCGTCGCCCGCGATCACACACATGGTAAGCAAGCGATGGCATCTCGCCGCGCCGAGTTCGTCGCCCCCAGCAGCCACGCAGTTACGTGGGCGGACTTTGAGGCTACCATGGCCGAATGGGAGGTGGATCTAGAGGCGGCCAAAGCCGCACAGAAGGAGCCGAAAAGGAAAAAATCAGTCAAGAAAAGAGAGTCCCGCCGCCGCAAGAAAGAAGAGGCCGCACGCCATGGTGAAGAGAACTTGGCGGAGATCGAAGCACGGTGGGCTACTGCCTAAAAGGCTAGGAAGGAGAACGCCGATGTCTGGCTACCATGCCTCAATGGCAGCATGTGAGAAGTAGTTTAAGTTTATAGTATTAGAGCAAATTGCCAGTTGTTGTGGAATTGTCACGGCAAATGTCCTAGTGTGAGGACTTAGTCGTGAGGCCAACGCATCTATGTGGTGGCTTGAGAGGGGTTGAGCGGAATCGAGAGACACAACGCAAGACAATGATTTAGACAGCTTCGGGCCCCGGGAAACATCATCCGGTAATAACCCTACGTGTTGTTTGTGGCTAGGTCTTATTATCATCATGAAGGAGTCGCCATAAACCAGCTCTCCTAGTTATCCCTAACCCTTAAGATTATTTTCTCTCCCCTCTTGGGGTGCCCTGCCCCTCCTTATATATGTTGATGGGGCGGGTTACATGTAGAGTCCAACTCGGATTAAGACTTAAACTATTATGACTTCTCTTCATGGGCTTCTTAACGTCTTGGGCTTCATAACGTCCCGGGCTTCATAACCCCTGGCAACCGAGTTATCACTGTCTGCCGAGTTATGACTGGTGCCGGTTTATGATGGTCTGTCGGGTTATCATTGTCTGCCGGTTTATGATTGTCTGCCGGATTATAATCGGACTTAACCCTTGCCGGGTTATCATCTGACTTAACTCCTGCCGGTTTATCATCTGACTTAACTCCTGTCGGGTTATCATCTGACTTGACTCCTGTCGGGTTATCATCTGACTTAACTCCTGCCAGTTTATCATCTGACTTAACTCCTGCCGGGTTATCATCTGACTTAACTCCTACTGGGTTATCATCTCCGGCCGGGTCATACCGCGGGGTATATCCCCGACCTTAGCCCCAGTTTAATTTGGATTTATCCATGTTAAACTGATCCTGATCATCCTTAAGTCCTTGTCACTTCCTTCTTCTAGAAAATCTGGGTCAATAGGCCAGCTTCATAATCAATCTGATCTTTAGCCAGTTTAAGAATGTAGAACTTGCCGGTTTAAGAATGTAGAACTTGTCGGTTTAAGAATGTAGAACTTGCCGGTTTATCATTGTCGGTTTACAAATATTGATGGCACTGGGTCATAATTGTAGTTAACATCAAGCTTGAAAATATACCTCTTATACGCCTATCACTTGTAGCCCCCAAGTCTTAAGAAGGTAGCATAGCAACAACTTAAGACTTGCTTCAATATAAATATCGTAATCTTGAAGAAATCCGATTTGTTCATCCCAGTCATTAGTCATAAACTGAGTATTCCATATATGTAGCCCCCAAGTGCCGGGTTGTCATGCTTGCAGCAACCTGAGACTTTGTAAGTACATGATGCTCATAAAAACTTCAAGCAGTGTAGCCCCCAAGGGCCGTGTCATTAAGATAATATTGAGCTGGGACTTGATATATACTTCAATGAAAATAACATCATATGATGTAACCCCCATCATGGGGCTTGAACCCACGTCCACAAGGTTAAGAGCCTTGTGCTTTACCAACTGAGCAGTGGACCCTTCAATATAATGGATTAAAAGCTTTGTACCTTGAATTTTTGATAGGAGCAATTGGTAGCCCCCAAGGGCTGGCTCATTACGATGTGATGAGTCGGGTCTTCATTAATGTGAGCAAACAATTACTTTGCATTAGCCCCCAAGTGTCATGGTGCATGCTTGCAGCAACATGAGACTTGTGTATTTGATGTAATCTCAACTTGAATAATGTAGCCCCCAAGTGCCGGGTCATAAGCCTGCAGCGACTCGGGACTATTCCTTCAATTGTAGAATAAATCATATCCATTGATAATATGATAGAATTGCGCTAAAGCAACTTTGAAAACCTTAATCATAATACTTGTTATTGATAACCATAATAACAATCCAGCCATGTTGGCTATTAAGGATTTGAATAATATACCTAATGATTTATAAGCGCATGATTCCAATGGCGCAATACAAATACATACTGGTGACTTATAGTCCAAAACCAGGCCGGGTTAATAAACACCGGTTTATCATAGAGTGTTTTAAAACCTCAAAAAAGAGAAAATTTGTTGAATAAAATCATGCGAGGCTTTTCATGGGCTGCCAGGCCCAAAATCGAGGCTTTTTCATGGGCTGCCAGGCCACTAAGTTAAACCATTTTACAAATCCTTTTAAGATGGACCTCAATCATTAACCAATCGTCGTTTTAACTTTGACAAGTTCAGGGTCTATGAGATTGACTTTTTAAACGTTCGGCGGGTCATACCAGGTTTACCTAGATAGAGTGGCTTACTTAAAAAAGGCAGGATAACCCGGGGTTCTAGGTGAATACACCTGGCTTCCAAGCCTGTCTTGATAGCCTATTACAAGTGTAGACTCTTTGTTCTTTGAGAAGCAAAGAGCCCCCAAGCAATATTTTGAGCTGTGCTCAGTGGGTGCCTATGTTTGAGTTGTGTTGTGTAATAGACTCTCTTTGGCCCCTTATGATAATATTGGCTTGATAGCCGGATTACCGAAGTAACTAGAGCTATGCTCTTGTGATAATATTGGCTTGATAGCCGGATTACCGAAGTAACCAGAGTTGTGCTCTTATGATAATATTGGCTTGATAGCCGGAATCAAGAGGGTAGTAACGCTATGTTCTCTTTGGTGAATACACCTATGTTTGAATAGGAAGCCCCCAAGTGATATTGTGAGCTGTGCTCCAGGGGCACCTATGTTTGAACTGTGCTTTTGCAACAGACTCTCTTTGGTCCCTTTAATTTTTCCTAAGAACTCGAACTTGTGAGAGATTATTCTTTTAAGCCGGAAATTCTTAAACCGGATATTGAGAGCTTCAAAGCTTTGTGGGAGACAGCTTTCCCTTAAGCCGGATTTTAAACCGGAATCCTTCTTTATAAGCCGGAAATTTTCTTACGGCCTTTAAATTTGCACCAATATGGTGGTTTAGGGTCCTGCATTGAGTAATTTCTCTTTTAAAGGAAGCAATATATAATATAAGAATATACTAGATGGATTTCACCTGATATGTTAGGCCAGAAATTATCCATCGCAGAGTTGATCATCACCCCGGTGAAGCTGAAATCAATCACGGCCGAGTTGGTCATGGCAGCAGACAGATGAATTGGCCGCGACGTTGTAAACTGGTGCAGACGAACAAGTTTTCCTCTGTGTTGTAAACCGGTGTGGACGCGTGAATCGGTCGTCCGTTCATCAGGTAATGTGACACATAGGAGAACGCCGTTGTAGAAAGTTGCTAGTGCATGCTCCATACCCGCAGTATAACAATAATTTTACCTATAAAACACCAATAGGGCAGTGTAAATGGTGCTCACAGGAATTAAAATGTACTGATAAAATACATAGGAGGGATAACACCTGATTTTGTTTTTGTCAGATAAACGCAGATGCCGGTGCCATGTAATACTGAATAGAAAAGCGGAATTGTCACGGCAGATGTCCTAGTGTGAGGACTTAGTCGTGAGGCCAACGCATCTATGTGGTGGCTTAAGAGGGGTGGAGCGGAATCGAGAGACACAACACAAGACAAGGATTTAGACAGCTTCGGGCCCCGGGAAACATCATCAGGTAATAACCCTATGTGTTGTTTGTGGCTAGGTCTTATTATCATCACGAAGGAGTCGCCGTAAACCGGCTCTCCCAGTTATCTCTTACTCCTAAGATTATTTTCTCTCCCCTCTTGGGGTGCCCTGCCCCTCCTTATATATGTTGAAGGGGTGGGTTACATGTAGAGTCCAACTCGGATTAAGACTTAAACTATTCTGAGTTCTCTTCATGGACTTGTTAACGTCTTGGGCTTCATAACATCCCGGGCTTCATAACCCCTGGCAAGCGAGTTATCACTGTCTGCCGAGTTATGACTGGTGCCGGTTTATGATGGTCTGTCGGGTTATCACTATCTTCCGGTTTATGATTGTCTGCTGGATTATAATCGGACTTAACCCCTGTCGGGTTATCATCTGACTTAACTCCTGCCAATTTATCATCTGACTTAACTCCTGTCGGGTTATCATCTGGCTAGACTCCTGCCGGGTTATCATCTGACTTAACTCCTGCTGGGTTATCATCTAACTTAACTCCTATCGGGTTATCATCTCAGGCCGGGTCATACCGCGGAGAACGCCGGCATCTGGCTAGCATGCCTTGATGGCAGCATGTGAGAAGTAGTTTAAGTTTGTAGTATTAGAGATAATTGCCAGTAGTACTTTAAGTTTGTGGTATTAACATACAATGTCGGTACGAGCATCCTTTGAGGGCTTTGAGCATTGATTAGCATGTGTGCCCTTGTGCGCTTTTTGCATTATCCATTAGAAGATCACAAAATACACGGTTTCTATGGCGTACCCGAGTTTGTTTTTGTGCGTTAATGATCCATAAATTAGTAACCTGTGTGATAGTTCCTAATAAACCAGGCGTACCATGGACCGAAAAAAATCAACTACACGTGTACATTTTTTTGGAGACGGGGTATACCAATTTTCTCTTTTCTCGCACACGAGTATTTTACGCACTTCGTCTACATTGTGTTTTTCCCCCACCCAAGTTTCAAGTTTCGCGGCGAAATTTTTATTAGGCGCACGATTTCAGAATTTATTCCTCCAACCACATCCCCACCCATCAAATTTCCTCAGTATCTCCACCCCCTATTGGGGATACATATAACAGGTAGGCCCACGAAGGGTATAAATATCATAAAGCATGGGGTCCACACAACATGTGAGTCTAGATAAATTTCATATAGACATACTATCCACTCGGATGATTTCCAAGTCACTCGGACGACAACAACCACTCGGAGCATAGCTCTCCACTCGACCAACTCATTCCACTCGGAGCATCTAATCTCACTCGGATATGCGAAGACCAGCAGTTGACAAGGCACTTGAAGCATCATCTTAGTAGTAGGCTAACTTATGGCATTAACGCCCCCACTTTGTAACATAGGAGGTGAGGGGGTGGCGCACTCTATATAAGCCACCCCCACCACTAGACTAAGGGGCTTTTTATTCTACGCCTCTCTCTCTCTCTAGTCTCCGGACTTAGCTCAGGCATGGGGATCCGTTCTCCTCTCTCGCTCACATGCATTGTAATCTTCAGATACATACTCAGATAAAACAAAGCCTCTCCGAAGCACAAGATGTAGGGTTGTTATCTTCACCGCGAGAGGCCCGAACTCGCTAAAACCACCGTGTCACCCATTTGCATTTCGATAGATCATGATCCTTTACCCTATCCCTTATTATTGTCGGAATCCTTCCCACGACAGTTGGCGCCCACCTTGGGGCATGGTGTCTATCGAGCCATGATGCAAATGGTTTTTTCTTCAAACTTCAACAGCGAATCAACTACCATCGCCAGAGAAATCAGTCACTAGAGCTCTAGTCATCGCGCCATTCGTGCAAACAAAAGGATCAGGGAGTCCCATTCCATACTATTTTGTTCTTTACAATCGATCTTTAATCTAACAATGGTTGTTTTTCTTCCGTATGTACATGCGCGAGCGCGAGAAATAGCTGCAGCGTCGTCGTGCCACCAAGCACCGTTCTGACGAGCATCATGGACAGAGCTCATGGCCAGTCCGCCGTCGCCCATCTTATTCATTATCGACCACCGATGCCTCCACCAAGTCAACTGCCGCCCGTCTGGCTTCGCTGACCTTTGGTGCACTGCACTCCTCCCTCATCAGCTTCTCCAGCGTGGTCGCCGCGGTGTGCGCGCGGGTCCGCCGCGGCATGGAAATAGGAAGTTCGTCGCTCCTCCGGGCACGGCGGTTCTTCCCTCCTTCGCCGGCTGCTGGCCATGGTTTTATTTTTTCCTTCAGACATGCAAGGTGAGTGGGCCACCTCCTCCTTGATTACATGCATGCATATAAATGCGTCCAGTACAGAAAATGGAAGGAGGTCTTCAATACCGGATTAATTAGCTGCGCCATGCAAGCTAACGGGAGGACGTCTTCAACACTGGATTAATTAGCTGCATCATGCATGCTTTGAAATTAATCTGGCTTTGGTCCATGTTTTGGAAATCCACATGCACTAGCCTCCCTCGCACACACACCCTGCGTTGCTTACAAGCTAGCCCAGACACTCCGCTACTCCGAGCCGGTACTCTTGTACAGTCGGACAGGCATAAGTCTACACTATGGGTCTGTTTACTCGGACAGGCACTCGATCGTTCATGTGTTCCCACTCACTCGGACGCCTTTTCAGTGACATGCTCGACTTGGCCGTTCTGCACGTTGTCGTCGGTTGGACACATCCACACCAGCTCATTCCTCATGTATCGTTTGCCCGATAGCAACTCTCATCCGGTCGGAGGCTCGGCGGTGGCTTGTGCATTCAGAGCGCATACCCGATATGACACAGGCGTCGAAGCTGGCCATGTCCCGCACATGGCAATGCCTCCCTCTGGTCAGCTGCTAGACGGTGTCACTCGGACGGATTTACACGGCTGTTCACTTGGACGGGAAATTTACACCAACGACATTCATGTCGGTCAACATCCACTCGGACGGTTCGTTGGCACTCGGCGCCCTCACGTCGTCGTCATCCGGATGTCTGCGACTTCATCAACATGTCCAACTCCACCACATCATGCATTGCCACTCGACAGGGCATGTCCTCGTCACTCGGCTGCCCCGCGCGTCGCCACCCTATTGGGAGCATCTTCATCAACTTGCTCACTTGGCTGCCCGGCACACTGTCGTTCGGTTCGGTACATCTTCGACAACATGCTTGACTCGGCCACCCTGCGCGCCGCCAATCGGTTGGGCGTGTCCTCATCAACCTGCCCACTCGGCCACCCGGCGCACCGTCGTTTGGTTGGGTCCATCTTCGACAACATGCTTGACTCGTCCACCTTGCGCGCCACCAATCGGTTGGGCGCGTCTTCATCAACTTGCCCACTCGGCCGCACGGTGCACTGTCACTCGGTTGGGTACATCTTTGACAACATGCTTGACTCGGCCTCCCCGCACATCGCCACTTGGTTGGTCACCTCATCACCATAGTTTTATTTGAGACAGTATTCCAATGAGTTCAGTCGGATCCGTCGCTTAAACAAGTTCGAACGGATCCTTCGCTCTTTCAGACTCTTGCTAGTTAACCAGCAAGCCCCTTGCACTCCCAGCGGGTGTCTATGGGTGTTATTCACACAAATCATTTCATCACACATCAAATTTCCTTGAGAAATTATCTCGTTGGCTTGTGCCATTTTTTACACAAGTTACACGATCACTCGACGGCTCTATGCGCCAACTTCATCGCTGCTCGGACTCGGTCACCGTGCCGGTCCTAGCGCACCACAACACCGACCTTGTCGCTCTGTTGACTTCAAACACATCCAGCCAACCCCTATGTGGAATCCTCTTCATCGTAACAATGATATAGACCTTGTCAGGCATGAGACAGATAAGTCCCTTTTATAATTAAACTTCACACTTCACTCTTTTGCGAGTTTGCCTCTTTCGAGCATCACTCAGAAGCTTCTTCTCATATTTACCCAAGTCTGACTCGATGAATTGCAAATCATCCATTCAAAACTATATTTCTCGTATTCCGACATGTCCTTTATCGAAACCTGTAGTACGCTCGGGGGCTACGCCGCACTCGGGGGCTGCATCTCATTTGGAATGACACTCTCCTGAGTGGTCGAGTACTTCATCACCAGTCAGATCCTTCACTTCAACAAGTGCATTGGATCCGGCACTTTGAAAAGTTTTATAATCACCCAGACGCTCTGCGCGCCATCTTCATCCCTACTCACACTCAGTTGTCACGCCGGTCTTGTTGCGTTGCAACCACACTACACCGACCTCGTCGCTACATTAGCTTCGAAAGCATTTGGCTAACTCCTTCAAAGACCATTTCAGCCACTTGGTTGGACACGCAATCTTTCACTTGGCCACCCCGCGCGTCGTCACTCGGCCACCCCGCGCATCATCAGTTGGCTGGACACATAGTCCTTCACTCGGCCACCTCGCGCATCCTCACTCAACCGCCCTGCGGGGCGCGACTCTGTTGTGCATGTTATCACCAGTCGGCCGTCCCGCACGTCGTCACTATGTTGTACACATCCGTCCCCCTTGGCCACCCCGCGCGTCGTCACTCTGTTGTACACATCCGTGCCCCTTGGTCGCCACTTGGCTGGATATGTAGTCCTACATTCGACCACCTCGCACGTCATCACCACTCAGCGGCCCCGTGCGCCGCCACTCGATTGTGCACATCTTCACCACTCGGCCTCCCCGCATGTTACCACTCAGTTGTGCACGCCTTCATCATTCGACCACATCGCACATCATGACTCGGCCGCCCCGCGCGTCGCCACTCGGTTGGACACGTCTTCACCACTCGGCCGCTCCATGCGTCGCCACTCGGTTGTGCACGTCTTCACCACTCTGCCGCCCCACATGTCTTCACTCGATTATACACATCATCGCCCCTCGGCTACCTCGCGTGTCACCATCAGTTGGACATGTCTTTACCTCTACACCCCAACACGGGAACGACTAAGTTACTCATATGATCAAACCTCATATCACACTTTGTAGCAAGCTTACCTCTTTCGAGCATCACTCGGGGGCTACGTAGCCGTTGGCCGTGCCGCCCTCAGGGGTTACGCCCATTCAATCAACCCATTGATCACATAGGAATATCTTTTTGACCATACATGCTCGTTCCGTCGAAAATATATAAGGGTAGTACTGTCCACTTGGACGATTGCCAAAATCATTACTTGAAGTCATCTTCAGGACTACAAAAGGGTGAAAACGACGCTCCTCTATGGATACACTTGGCCCTTATCCTGGGCTCCAAGGCGTCAGTTTCACAAACTTGGACTCAAAGACGGCATGTACCGGTGTTCCCCGGGGATAATGAATGGCCTCTCTCCGGAGAGTCAGCCCACACACTAGCCTTGCCACTAGGGTTTCATGGCATGTCCATGTCAGACCACTAGTCTTTCTCCTTCGGGAGACATACGAGTGCCACCAAGTTTTTCCTTGCAGTCAACATACCCCGATCAGTAGGGAAGTATGTCCACTCGCAATACCCCTTTCATGCAAAAGGGTGAAAAAGAAGCTCCTCTATGGATACAATGTACTCTTACAAATACCCCTTTCACGCAAAATCTAACGGTCAATATAAGAAGTACTACTGGAACGATTACTCCCTGGAGTGTCCAGCTTTTTTCTACAGTCGGCAGTTTCAAAGCCGAATTCATTTACCGTGCCGAGAATGAAGACTCACCTGCTTGACTGAGTTCCAGGATTAATTTATTCTGTGTCGAGTGCACGAAGATTAGTCCAACTAACTCAGCTCCAGGCTGAGCTTACTTACCATGTCAAGCACCTGAAGATGCATCTGATTGACTCAATTTCAGACTAAAAGATATTTACTATGTCGGCTGCATGGAGGTTTACCAGGAGACATAAACCCTCTGCCCGACTCATCTTGTCCGACAGAGGCTCGGGGACTACACCCAGTGGGTGCACTCAGCATGCCCCCACTGGAAGAGAACTCAGAAAGAAACATTTTGCTCAATGCAAGACCAGCTCCAGATCACCCAAGTGCTACTCGACTTCCGAGTCGAGGAAGGGCAAGCTAGACCAGTACCAGATCCTCAAGTACTACTCGAGCTCCGAGTCAGAGAGGAACAAGTTCTATCAGTACTAGCTAAGAAGATTTTTAGTTCTCTCAGACCCCCGTCGACTGGCCGCAGTCGACGGCGGTCTCGGGGACTACACCCAGTGGGTGCACTCAGCGTGCCCCCACTGGGGTAATCTCCACTCGGTACGGCCTGACCGGGCCGAGTGGCAAACAACAAACAAACAAGTTCTAAGGCTCCCATCGACTACCAAATTTTTTTTGCTATAAGGTGAGTTTAACGCTCCTCCGTGGACCTGTTTTGAGCCTTCTTCTAGGACTCAAAGCGTGAAACTCATAAGTTTGGATCTCGAACCGACTCGTATTGACGTTCCTCCGGGATAAAGAATGGCATCTCTTCGAGACAGCAGTCCATGTGTCAATCTTGTTGGCCAGATTTAATGACACACCCATACGCTGATCATAAGTTAACCTCTTCGGAGAGATGAACGAATGTCACCAAGTTGCTCCTTGCAGGCAGTTACCCTAGATTAGTCTGGAAGTGCAATGCCGGAATACATTGAGATTTTGTTCAAACCTTGGTTCTCTGAAAGCACGATGATGGGTACCGAGTATTTCCGTAATCACTCATGCCAAATTATGTCTTTCACAAACTCGTTCTGCAAAATCGCAATCGATTTGGGGGCTAATGTTGGGGATACACATAACAGGTAGGCCCACGAAGGGTAGAAATATCATGAAGCATGGGGTCCACACAACATGTGAGTCCAGATAAATTTCATACAGACATACTATCCACTCGGATGATCTCCATGTCACTCGGATGACAACAACCACTTAGAGCATAACACTCCACTCGACCAACTCATTCCACTCGGAGCATCTGATCTCACTTAGATATGCGAAGACCAGCAGTCGACAAGGCACTCGAAGCATCATCTTAGTAGCTAGTAGGCTGACTTATGGCATTAACGCCCCCACTTTGTAACATAGGAGGTGAGGGGGTGGCGCACTCTATATAAGCCACCCCCACCACTAGACTAAGGGCCTTTTTCTTCTACATCTCTCTCTCTCTGTCTCTAGTCTTCGGACTTAGCTCGGGCATAGGGATCCGTTCTCCTCTCTCTCACACACATATTGTAATCTCCGGATACATACTCAGATAAAAGAAAGCCTCTCCGGAGCATGATATGTAGGGTTGTTATCTCCACCACGAGAGGCCCGAACTCGCTAAAACTACTGTGTCACCCATTTGCATTTCGATAGATCATGCTCCTTTACCCTATCCCTTATTATTGTCGGAATCGTTCCCACGACACCCCCTCACCTCCCCCTACTGCAGCTCAAACCGCCTCCGCCACAACCACAGCTTCAACCACATCTACATTCTGCTCGGATCCAGTCAGGTAACCCACCGATCTCTATCACGGTCGCGGCCTGATTGCTTAAATGGCGCCTGCGAAGGATCCTTATGCCTCCAAATCCCCACTACCCCTACCTCTATAGCATCGCCGCGCAAGCCCAACCACATATCATGTGGACGTCGAGGAGCTGATGGCGGTCCATGGTGAGATGGCCGTTGTGCGTGTTGACCCCGAGGAACATCTCGCCTCCGCCGCCACCGACATGGTGCAGGCTCTAGCCCACATGAAGTGCCCGAGCGACTACCCCCAGGACTTGACAGGTATGATCTGACCATCTAAATCTTACCAATACCACTTGCAATGGCTATGTTTTGTACGGTTGATGTATTAAGCATGTTTGTGCCTTGTGTTATTTCAGTAATGCACACTATGTGATGTTCAAGTATTAACTTTCAAGCTCAATTTCACCAATACCAGCAAGAAACTTACAATACATGACTCAGGATATCACTAGAGATGTTGCCCATTTACTATTTCTGGTGGATGCTAACCCTATTGTACTTAACATGCATGTCCATGTACTTACGTAGGGTCATAACAGCCAATGTTGTTGTTTGCCGTCGAGGTTAGCTGCGTCCCATGTCTTATAGTATTTCACATCATTTGTGCGTAGTTTAACTTCTACCATTTATTGGTTGCCTGTAGGTACACATGTCAGTGGCATTGATCCACGTTTAGACTCGGAGGAACAACTCACCTCCGCCACCGCTGACTTTGGGCGGGCTCTGGGCAAGATGAAGTGCCCCAACAACTACCTCTCAGGACTTACCAAGTATGTACTCACCAGTTCAATCTTACCAATACCAGTTGCAATTAATGGTTGTGTTTTATACGGTCGATGTATTAAGCATGTTGTAGTAAACATGCCTAACACATTTAAGCTACTTTTCCCTAGCTTTTTATAGACAACTAGGCATTTCTCTGCTCTGGCAGCACCTGCCTTGTGATGTTTAACTCTGCTAATTGCATTTTCATCAGTACCGGTTTCAATGGCTATTAAGCCTGTTGCAATTAACAGCTGAATCCATTTTTAAACAGTTCTATTTCAATGGCTACAAACTTACAAAACATGACTTAGGATGCTGTTAAGCCTGTTGCAATTAACAGTTGTATCCAGTTTTTAATCTGTACCTTTGCTACATGCTACTCTCCGCAATGAAGATATACTAGAGATGCTGCCCATTTGCTATTTTTGGTGGATGCTAACCCTGTTGTACTTAACATGCCTTTCCATGTACTTACGCAGGGCCATAACGAGCGATTTTGTTGTTTGCCATCGAGGTTAGCTGCATCCCATGTCTTATAGTATTTTACATCATTTGTGCAATTGCAGTTTGGCTTCTAACATTTACTTGCTTCTTGTAGGTACACATGTCGGCGGCACTGATCCATGTTTCGACCCGGAGGAAGTGCTCACCTCCACCGCCACTGACTTTGGGCGGGCTCTGGCCAAGATGAAGTGCCCCAGCAACTACCTCTCAGGACTTACCAAGTATGTACTCACCAGTTCAATCTTACCAATACCATTTGCAATTAATGGCTATGTTTTATACGGTTGATGTATTAAGAAAGTTGTAGTAAACATGCCTAACACATTTAAGCTACTTTTCCCTAGCTTTTTATAGACAACTGGGCATTTCTCTGCTCTGGCAGCACCTGCCTTGTGATGTTTAACTCTGCCAATTGCATTTTTATCAGTACCGATTTCAATGGCTATTAAGCCTATTGCAATTAACAGTTGAATCCATTTTTAAAAAGTTGTATTTCAATGGCTACAAACTTACAAACATGACTTAGGATGTTGTTAAGCCTGTTGCAATTAACAGTTGTATCCATTTTTTTAATCTGTCCCTTTGCTACCATGCTACTCTCCGCAATGAAGATATACTAGAGATGCTGCCCATTCGCTATTTTTGGTGGATGCTAACCTTGTTGTACTTAACATGCCTTTCCATGTACTTATGCAATGAAGATATACTAGGATGTTGTTAAGTCTGTTGCAGGTGTATCCATTTTTTAGTCCGTCCCTTTGCTACCATGCTACTCGTTCACAATGAAGATATCACTGTAGATGATGTAGTTTTGTCACCATTTGCTATTTTTGGTGGATGTTAACCATGTTGTAGTTAACATTCAATTTCCATGTATTTACACATGGCTATAATGGGCGATGCTATTGTTTGCCATCGAGGTTAGCTGCATCCCATGTCTTATACACCATTTGTTCCTAAATATAAGTATTTTTAGAGATTCCAATATAGACTACATAAGGAGCAAAATGAGTGAATCTAGATTCTAATCTAAACTATATCTATAATTCTACGTACATCCTTATGTAGTTCATATTGAAATATCTAAAGATACTTCTACGTAGGAATGTAGGTAGTTGTATTTTACATCATTTGTGCAATCTCAGTTTAGCTTCTAACATTTACTGGTTGCTTGTAGGTACATATATTAGCGGTACTGATCCATGCTTTGACCCCTTTTGCATATGGGGCAATGTGATATTCATGAACAAGCATCAAGTGAGGAAACTAAGAAAGATTGTTAGGCAAAAGAAACGGGTGATGGGAATTAAGCTCTTTGTTTACACTTTGTCCAAGACAACAGTGAACTTTAGGATGGTAAGTAATGTGTTGCCTTTTCCCCTTGCCCACAATAAGTTACTCTATTAGACCTCGGTATCTGATATTCTTCTCTTTTTAGTGGTTTGAAGCTATTTACTGATGATTACCTTGCAAACTACATGACCGGAGTGGAGGCAACTAAGGTTAAAGTATATAATTGATGCTACTATGATAATGCTCTAGAAGTCTTCCTGAAGGCGGTGAAGGATGGGCGGGCGATCATCACAAGAGGTTCAACAAAAGTTGTTCGTGCCTATAGCATGTAGGAAGGCACATTATGGGCATTCCGCTTCTTCAACACCATCGGCAGTCAAAATGATTTACACTTGTCTCTTCACCTTCACCGCCTCTAAATATTGTGGTTCATCATAGTTAATTGTTGTCTAATCCTATAATTATTTAACATATTGTACTGGCTATTTTATTTACGAATTCATTGTTGAACCATTGTGCCAAGAATTTGAATTGCATGTTTCATATTTCAAGATTTCCAATTCGAATAATAAATTACAGGGAAAAATAAAAATATACCGGAGCAAACAAAATAATATGCACACGGTTAGAAAGAAAACAGTGTGTGCGATGAAAAAAAGAGAACAGACGGTTCTTTGACGTGAAACGTTTGCGATGCCCGACGGACGCACACCCGATTTCGTCTCATATGCGTGTGCGATTCATGGTAATACTGCAAAGGTTTAAACCAGTGTGCGTGTGTGATAGGCATACCAATCGCACACAGTTATGAAAATGGACATGTTGGTGTTAGTAGAGGAGCCATACACATTTTACATTCTTGAACGTGTGCGATAACGTACCTATCACAAACATATCAGTAGATTAAATGTTGATGTCCACTTTTTTCACACAACTATAGCGGTGTAATCATTTGGGATGTCTCTCCGATCAGAAACGTAACGTCAAGATGTAACGTGTGGGACTGGGGTGGCTTCTCATACGTTTATTCTATGGCGATCATCAGCAGCCGCTCGCCCATCCCCGATGGTTTCTGGGTCGCCCTATCGCCCACACTCACTTGGCGATGGTTCCAAATGTCGTCATGGAAAGGGGTTAAAAACCGTTTGTATAGCACCTTACGGCACTGGTGTAGAGATCTACTATACAAAGTGCTTTTAACCCCTTTCCGCGACGGTGTTTGGAACCATTGCCAAGTGAGTGTGGGTGATAGGGGGGTCCTTCCCACACGACCCAAAAAACATCGGGGATAGGCCCTCCTGGCACACAAACTGGGGCAAAATAAGCTCGTGTGCGATCTGGCGAGGCATTAAAGCTCAATCGTTTTCATTCATATGTACATCCCACACGGCGAATCCTAGAAAAACATTTCCGTTCGTATGTGTATCACACACAGTTTTTTGTGTGGAAAAGTTTGTTCAAGGTGGCCTAACGCAAACAGTTCTCTGCTGGAAGCCGTGTGTGATTATTAGTTGATTGAACACGCCTACTTTCTAGAAACCGTGTGGGTTGCTTGAGTTCATCGCCCACGGTGCTGTCTGAGTAACCGTCTGCAATAGAAAACCCCAATAAGTAGGGTAATTAGCCCATTATTGATAATCCATATACTAATCATATTGATATTTCTTATAAAACACAACGGATATTTCATATCCATATAAGGGTAACCAAGATTTCATAATCAAATTACATCAGATAGCTTTAGCACTCAGTTGCGCCATTACACAACAGCATCAAGTTTCACATGCAACATCGAAACCCTTTGGAAAGTAGCATCATACACGATAAATAGATAGATGAATCTCATCTGGGAAACTGCAGAAGCAGAAGGCAAATATTGAGCCTCCAGTGATGTTGAATGTCCTTGCAACTTTAGGCTAGTAGCCATGGATAATTGACCACCCAACCTTCGTCCTCTTCAGGAAGACTTCAATATTGTATCGTGGGTGTTGAATGAATACCTTCCTCGCCTCTTGACCATGCAGGTGGTTTGAGAGGTAATCATCGGTGAATTGCTTTGAAAAGTACTGAAAATAAATATATGCACAAATCGCTGTTATAAATTTTGAAATGGCGCAAGGGTAAAAACAAGGTAAAAGAGTTAGTACCATCCTATAATTGACCGATGTCTTCTTCATTGTGCAAACAAAGATCTTGCTGTTATTCATCGCAAGTTTCTTCATCCTAACTTATGAGTTTCTTGACTTGACTGATATTCATAGACATCTCATTTCCCCATATGCAAAATGGGTCAAACAGTGGGTCTAAGCCTCTAACAGCAGGACCTACATGTGCAAGACCAAATTGTGAGAAACCTAAATATTAGAATGATTCCTACAACTGCACAATAATGTGCTATTAGTGAAAGGACCATGCATGAGCAAACCTCGATGGTAAACCACAATGTCTCGCATTGTTTCCCTGCGACACGCATAAGGAAGATCTTGATTAGGTTAACTAAGAGTTGCCATACTATCAGTAGAATATGTATTGAGTACAGTCAAATTCGATTTATTTCACATGCATAACAATACAAAATTGTACCCACAACAAATGAAAATCAATTTGCAGAATTGAACCAAACAGTTAAATGGACAGCAGACCAAATGAACCAAAATAGTTAACTGAGCACGACATTGTAGAATAGAAACATGTACTAGAAGATAAGATAGTTAACAAAACAAAGAATGCTTGAGAACAGTACTAAGAAATGTGGCAATTGTTGGACCAAACTATTAACTAAACATTACATTTCAGAGGACCAACTGTCAACTAAACATTACATTTCAGAGGACCAAACTATTAATCGAACATCATATTGCATATTAACATTACAGAGGACAAATCACTAGAAGGCACTGGCAGTGGCCTGGAGAAAACAGCACAAACTATATTTTAAAGTAGACAACCGCGTAGCGGTGTCGGCGATGGCCTCAAAGGCGAGGTGCTCCTCCAAGATCTGGTGGTTGGCAAGCATGGTAGCCATAGTGACCTCGTGCGCACGTGCGACCGCGATTTGCTTATCCACTGCCAGATGCTACTGAGCTCCACGTTATACTGCGTGCAAAATGGCTGTTGGCGGCGCTTAATTGGAGGAGGGGGCAATGATTTCGATGGAAGGTGTCGCGCCGTTGGGGGCATGTGGGACGGGGATGGGTCGGCGGCGAGGAGGATGGTGTGGGTGGGGTGTGGATTACCTGACCATATCAACGAGGCCGCGCAGCAAGAAGAAGGGTCGGCGGCGAGGAGGCCGCGTAGCAATAAGAAGGGTCGCCGGCGAGGAGGCAGCGCTGCAAGAAGAAGGGTCGCCGGCAAGGAGGCGACACTGCAAGAAGAAGGGTAGCCGGCGAGGAGGCAGCACTGCAATAAGAAGGGTTGCCGGCGAGGAGGCTGAGCTGCCAGTAAGCAGCAGTGGAGGTTTGAACTTGGAAAGCAAGGAGGAACAGTGGAAATGTGGCTTTTGGTGGGACGGAGGGGGCGGGGAGATAGATATTTCTGCGGTGGCAGAAAAATTTCGCTCGGTGCCGCGAGAAACTAGCATGCAAGTGTGATTCAAGCCGGGGCGATGGACTATAGACGACGAAGGTTCCTGCATAAGCCGGACAAGACGGTGCGCCAAGATATTTTATATTGCATCCCACACGATTCTTTCTAGTAAACTGTTTGTGGTATACCTGATTTTTTCATTATGTTTTGAAAGAAAAAATGGTGTTATGGATGGAAAGGATGGTGTTTGAATTACTAGAACATTTATGTACAGTGAACATGCAACTACATGAGTGTCGTGTTTAAATTTAGAATTATTCCGGGTTCGTTTGGCATGTTTATGCATTAATTGAGTTTCTAGGCATTTAATGTGCATATTTCAAATTTGAACTACAAGCACATGCTCCAGTGCACCAAAGTTTTTTGAAAAATCACATGTGTGTCTTTGGGTGAATTTATAGGTCCCGTGCAAGAAATGGGAATGAAATTCAAACATCTAGGCATTGTGGCTCGGCCAGGAACATTGAGAAACTTGGTTTTTAAATTTTTGGAAATTCAAAACTCGCCTGAAAATCATGAAACTTGGCATGGTGTCATTTCATGGCACCAGCTTCTCTCGAGAAGACTCGTGGTCCCCGAGGGGGGGTGTCACCTTTGTGTGCGAAACGATATACACTGCCTCCCCCACCCCTTGATTTTTTTACAGAGGCGACATAGAACTATATGAGTGTTGTGTTAAAATTTGGAATTATTCTAGGTTCATTTGGACTTTCTTATACATTAATTGAATTTTTGGTCATTTAATGTGCACAATTCAAATTTGAACTACAAGTACATGCTCCAGTGCACCAAAGTTGGTTGAAAAATTACATGTGTGTCCTTGGGTGAATATTTAGGCCCCATGCAAGAAATGGGAATGAAATTCAAACATCTGGGTGTCGTGGCTCGGCCAAAAAGATTGAGAAACTTGGTTTTTTAATTCATGTAAATCCAAAACACGCCTGATATCATGAAACTTGGCATGGTGTCATGGCATGGCACCAACATGTTGTGGTGAATTTTTTGGCTGAATTGGGACAAGCTTTGGTATAAGCTTCTTGCAAACCAGAGCTTCTCTCAAGAAGGCTGGTGGTTCACAAAGGGAATGTGTCACCTCTGTGTGCAGAACGACATATGTACACTGCCTTCTCCCGCCTTCATTTTTTACACAGGCAGATTAGACGAAATAGAAGTATCATGCTAAATTTTGGAATTATTCCGGGTTCGTTTGGCCTTTTTTATACATTAATTGAATTTTTGGGCATTTAATGTGCATAATTAAAATTTGAACTACAAGCACATGCTCTAGTGCACCACAGTTTGTTGAAAAATCACATGTGTGTCTTTGGGTGAATTTCTAGGTCCCATGCAAGAAATGGGAATGAAATTCAAACATATAGGCTTCGTGGCTTGGCCGAAAAGATTGAGAAACTTGGTTTTTTAATTCATGTTAATCCAAAACACGCTTGAAAAGCATGAAACTTGGCATGGTGTCATGACATGGCACCAACATGTTGCGCTAAATTTTCTGGCCGAATTAGACAATCTTTGGTATAAGCTTCTTGCAAACCGGAGCTTCTCTCAAGAAGGCTCGTGGTTTCGAGAGGGAACGTGTCACCTCCGTGTGCGAAATGACATACATTGCCTTCTCCCGCCATATTTTTTTTACACGGGTAGATTAAACCAAATAGAAGTATCTGAAGGAAATATGCCCTAGAGGCAATAATAAAGTTGTTATTTTGTATTTCCTTATATCATGATAAATGTTTATTATTCATGCTATAATTGTATTAATCGGAAACTTGATACATGTGTGGATACATAGACAAAACACCGTGTCACTACTAGGAAATAGCTTATAGGTAGACGCTTACTAGTAGCGCGTTATATTGACCCACACTACTGCTAATCACTAGTAGCGCCCTATATTGACCCCTCGCTACTAGTAAATATTACTGGTAGTGCATGATGAAAAAACACGCTATTAGTATATATCTCCCGCGGACATAGTAGTAGCGCGGGTTGTAAAACACACGCTGCTACTAAGTGAATAGCTATAGGGCAAGTAAAACGCCCGTGCTACTACTACTGCACCACCCACCCCACCAAACTCTCTCTACCGAATCCCTCGAAAAAAACTCTCCTCCTTCTCATGACCCTCACCCCACCCCACGGTCAAGCTCCTCTCCGCCAGACCGCCACGATCCCCTTGTCGCCATCACCACCCACGCCGGCCGGTTCCGGCGAGCTCCGACCACGCGCAACACACCCCCAAGCTCCCAAGCTCTGCCCCTCCCTCCCCTCCATCCAGATCCGTGCCTCAAGGCCTGCATCTTTTCCCATGGCTAGGGTTTCGGGCGCTTCCGGTGTTCTTGCCGGAATCCACCACAATCAGCGATCGCGAGGCCGGAGCTTGCAGGATCCGTCACCGGCATTGCCGAGGTAGGCCCTTCCCATCCTTCCTTAATCGGGTCCACCCTCATGGGCCCCTCCTCTGCCAATGCGCCCACCGACGAGGAGCACTGGATGGGCACCACCATTGTCGGCGTCTGCTATGACGGCGGTGGCGGCCTCGCCGCCGACTCTAGGACCAGCACCGGTATGCCCACCCCACCCCACCCTGATGTCTACTACACAACCTTCTTATTGTAGACGTTGTTGGGCCTCCAAGTGTAGAGGTTTGTAGGACAACAGCAAATTTTCCTCAAGTGGATGACCTAAGGTTTATCAATCCGTGGAAAGTGTAGGATGAAGATTGTCTCTCTCAAACAACCCTGCAACCAAATAGCAAAGAGTCTCTTGTGTCCCCAACACACCCAATACAATGGTAAATTGTATAGGTGCACTAGTTCGGCGAAGAGATGGTGATACAAGTGCAATACGTATGGTAGATATAGGTTTTCATAATCTGAAAAAAATAAAAACAGCAAGGTAACTAATGATAAAAGTGAGCACAAACGGTATTGCAATGAAAAAGTGAGTCTCGGGCGCGTAGGGCGCGCCCCCCAACCTCGTGGACGGCCCGGGACTCTTCTGGCCCAACTCTTTTACTTCGGGGGCTTCTTTTGGTCCATAAAAAGTCATCAAAAATTGGCACGTCAATTGGACTCCGTTTGGTATTCCTTTTCTGTAAAACTCAAAAACAAGGAAAAAACAGAAACTGGCACTGGGCTCTAGGTTAATAGGTTAGTCCCAAAAATCATATGAAATAGCATATAAGTGCATATAAAACATCCTAGATGGATAATATAATAGCATGGAACAATCAAAAATTATAGATACTTTGGAGACATATCAAGCATCCCCAAGCTTAATTCTTGCTCGTCCTTGAGTAGGTAAATGATAAAAATAGAATTTTTGATGTGGAATGTACCTAACATATTCGTCAATGTAATTCTCTTTATTGTGGAAATAATATTCAGATCCATTAGATTCAAGACAAAAGTTTTATTGACATAAAAATAATAATACTTCAAGCATACTAACCAAGCAATTATGTCTTCTCAAAATAACATGGCCAAAGAAAGTTATCCCTACAAAATCATATAGTTTGGCCATGCTTAATTTTCGTCACACATAATGCTCTCATCATGTACAACCCCGATGACAAGCCAAGCAATTGTTTCATACTTTAGTATTCTCAAACTTTTTCAACTTTCACGCAATATATGAGCGCGAGCCATGGACATAGCACTATGGGTGGAATAGAATATGATGATGGAGGTTGTGTGGGGAAGACAAAAAAAGAGAAAGTCTCACATTGACGTGGCTAATCAACAGGCTATGGAGATGCCCATCAATTGATGTCAATGCAAGGAGTAGGGATTGCCATGCAACAGATGCACTAGAGCTATAAATGTATGAAATCTCATCAAAAGAAACTATGTGGGTGTGCATCCAACTCGCTTGCTCACGAAAACCTAGGGCATTTTGAGGAAGCCCATCATTGGAATATACAAGCCAAGTTCTATAATGAAAAATTCCCACTAGTATATGAAAGTGAAAAAAATAGGAGACTCTCTATTATGAAGATCATGGGGATACTTTGAAGCACAAGTGTGGAAAAAGGATAGTAACATTGCCCTTCTCTCTTTTTCTCTCATTTTTTATTTGGGCCTTTTTCTCTCTTTTTTTCTTTTTTTCATCCGCAATCTCATCCCGACTTGTGGGGGAATCATAGTCTCCATCATCCTTTCCTCACATGGGAAAATGCTCTAATAATAAAAACAACACACTTCCTATGCATAGGGATTTTGTGAGGAAACAATTTATGGGAACAAGAATCAACTTGCATAGGAAGGTAAAACAATCATAACTTCAAGATTTTCAACACATAGAGAGGAAACTTGATATTATTACAACTCCTACAAGCATATATTCCTCTTTCATAATAATTTTCAATAGCATCATGAATGAATTCAACAATATAACCATCACATAAAGCATTATTTTCATGATGCACAAGCATAGAAATTTTATTACTCTCCACATAAGCAAATTTCTTCTCATTCGGAATAGTGGGAGTATCATAAGAAACTCGAATACTATAAATTATTTCCACATTAAAAGAGTAATGTTCGGAAAAAGGGTAATCATAATCATGACAAGCTTTGTAAATATAATCATCACTACTTTTTATAACATAAATATCATCACAATAATCATCATAAGTAGCAACTTTGTTCTCATCATAATCAATTGAAACCTCTTCCAAGATAGTGGAATCATTACTAAATAAAGTCATGACCTCTCCAAATACACTTTCATAATTATCACAATAAGATTCAACACCCTCCACAATAGTGGGATCAGTACTTCCTAAAGTTGACACTCTTCAAAACCCACTTTCATCAGTATAATCATCATAAATAGGAGGCATGCTATCATCATAATAAATTTGCTCATCAAAACTTGGGAGATTAAAAATATCATCTTCATTAAACATAGCATCCCCAAGCTTGGGACAAACATTAATTGCAGCAAATAAATTCTCAAACATGTCATTCTCATCAAACATAGCATCCCCAAGCTTGGGCCAGAAAAGAGCTTAATGTCTACTACACAACCTTCTTCTTGTAGATGTTGTTGGGCTTCCAAGTGTAGAGGTTTGTAGGACAATAGCAAATTTCCCTCAAGTGGATGACCTAAGGTTTATCAACCCGTGGGAGGTGTAGGATGAAGATGGTCTCTCTCAAACAACCCTGCAACCAAATAGCAAAGAGTCTCTTGTGTCCCCAACACACCCAATACAATGGTAAATTGTATAGGTGCACTAGTTCGGCGAAGAGATGGTGATACAAGTGCAATACGTATGGTAGATATAGGTTTTCGTAATCTGAAAAAAATAAAAACAGCAAGGTAACTAATGATAAAAGTGAGCACAAACGGTATTGCAATGAAAAAGTGAGTCTCGGCCGGGTAGGGCGCGCCCCCCAACCTCGTGGACGGCCCGGGACTCTTCTGGCCCAACTCTTTTACTTCGGGGGCTTCTTTTGGTCCATAAAAAGTCATCAAAAATTGGCATGTCAATTGGACTCCATTTGGTATTCCTTTTCTGTAAAACTCAAAAACAAGGAAAAAAACAGAAACTGGCACTGGGCTCTAGGTTAATAGGTTAGTCCCAAAAATCATATGAAATAGCATATAAGTGCATATAAAACATCCTAAATGGATAATATAATAGCATAGAACAATCAAAAATTATAGATACTTTGGAGACGTATCAAGCATCCCCAAGCTTAATTCTTGCTCGTCCTTGAGTAGGTAAATGATAAAAATAGAATTTTTGATGTGGAATGTACCTAACATATTCGTCAATGTAATTCTCTTTATTGTGGAAATAATATTCAGATCCATTAGATTCAAGACAAAAGTTTTATTGACATAAAAATAATAATACTTCAAGCATACTAACCAAGCAATTATGTCTTCTCAAAATAACATGGCCAAAGAAAGTTATCCCTACAAAATCATATAGTTTGGCCATGCTTAATTTTCGTCACACATAATGCTCTCATCATGTACAACCCCGATGACAAGCCAAGCAATTGTTTCATACTTTAGTATTCTCAAACTTTTTCAACTTTCACGCAATATATGAGCGCGAGCCATGGACATAGCACTATGGGTGGAATAGAATATGATGATGGAGGTTGTGTGGGGAAGACAAAAAAAGAGAAAGTCTCACATTGACGCGGCTAATCAACAGGCTATGGAGATGTCCATCAATTGATGTCAATGCAAGGAGTAGGGATTGCCATGCAACGGATGCACTAGAGCTATAAATGTATGAAATCTCATCAAAAGAAACTATGTGGGTGTGCATCCAACTCGCTTGCTCACGAAAACCTAGGGCATTTTGAGGAAGCCCATCATTGGAATATACAAGCCAAGTTCTATAATGAAAAATTCCCACTAGTATATGAAAGTGAAAAAAATAGGAGACTCTCTATTATGAAGATCATGGGGATACTTTGAAGCACAAGTGTGGAAAAAGGATAGTAACATTGCCCTTCTCTCTTTTTCTCTCAGTTTTTTATTTGGGCCTTTTTCTCTCTTTTTTTCTTTTTTTCATCCGCAATCTCATCCCGACTTGTGGGGGAATCATAGTCTCCATCATCCTTTCCTCACATGGGACAATGCTCTAATAATAAAAACAACACACTTCCTATGCATAGGGATTTTGTGAGGAAACAATTTATGGGAACAAGAATCAACTTGCAAAGGAAGGTAAAACAATCATAACTTCAAGATTTTCAACACATAGAGAGGAAACTTGATATTATTACAACTCCTACAAGCATATATTCCTCTTTCATAATAATTTTCAATAGCATCATGAATGAATTCAACAATATAACCATCACATAAAGCATTATTTTCATGATGCACAAGCATAGAAATTTTACTACTCTCCACATAAGCAAATTTCTTCTCATTCGGAATAGTGGGAGTATCATAAGAAACTCGAATACTATAAATTATTTCCACATTAAAATAGTAATGTTCGGAAAAAGGGTAATCATAATCATGACAAGCTTTGTAAATATAATCATCACTACTTTTTATAACATAAGTATCATCACAATAATCATCATAAGTAGCAACTTTGTTCTCATCATAATCAATTGAAACCTCTTCCAAGATAGTGGAATCATTACTAAATAAAGTCATGACCTCTCCAAATCCACTTTCATAATTATCACGATAAGATTCAACACCCTCCAAAATAGTGGGATCAGTACTTCCTAAAGTTGACACTCTTCAAAACCCACTTTCATCAGTATAATCATCATAAATAGGAGGCATGCTATCATCATAATAAATTTGCTCATCAAAACTTGGGAGATTAAAAATATCATCTTCATTAAACATAGCATCCCCAAGCTTGGGACAAACATTAATTGCAGCAAATAAATTCTCAAACATGTCATTCTCATCAAACATAGCATCCCCAAGCTTGGGCCAGAAAAGAGCTTAATGTCTACTACACAACCTTCTTCTTGTAGACGTTGTTGGGCTTCCAAGTGTAGAGGTTTGTAGGACAATAGAAAATTTCCCTCAAGTGGATGACCTAAGGTTTATCAACCCGTGGGAGGTGTAGGATGAAGATGGTCTCTCTCAAACAACCCTGCAACCAAATAGCAAAGAGTCTCTTGTGTCCCCAACACACCCAATACAATGGTAAATTGTATAGGTGCACTAGTTCGGTGGAGAGATGGTGATACAAGTGCAATACGTATGGTAGATATAGGTTTTCGTAATCTGAAAAAAATAAAAACAGCAAGGTAACTAATGATAAAAGTGAGCACAAACGGTATTGCAATGAAAAAGTGAGTCTCGGCCGGGTAGGGCGCGCCCCCCAACCTCGTGGACGGCCCAGGACTCTTCTGGCCCAACTCTTTTACTTCGGGGGCTTCTTTTGGTCCATAAAAAGTCACCAAAAATTGGCACGTCAATTGGACTCCGTTTGGTATTCCTTTTCTGTAAAACTCAAAAACAAGGAAAAAACAGAAACTGGCACTGGGCTCTAGGTTAATAGGTTAGTCCCAAAAATCATATGAAATAGCATATAAGTGCATATAAAACATCCTAGATGGATAATATAATAGCATGGAACAATCAAAAATTATAGATACTTTGGAGACGTATCAAGCATCCCCAAGCTTAATTCTTGCTCGTCCTTGAGTAGGTAAATGATAAAAATAGAATTTTTGATGTGGAATGTACCTAACATATTTGTGAATGTAATTCTCTTTATTGTGGAAATAATATTCAGATCCATTATATTCAAGACAAAAGTTTTATTGACATAAAAATAATAATACTTCAAGCATACTAACCAAGCAATTATGTCTTCTCAAAATAACATGGCCAAAGAAAGTTATCCCTACAAAATCATATAGTTTGGCCATGCTTAATTTTCGTCACACATAATGCTCTCATCATGTACAACCCCGATGACAAGCCAAGCAATTGTTTCATACTTTAGTATTCTCAAACTTTTTCAACTTTCACGCAATATATGAGCGCGAGCCATGGACATAGCACTATGGGTGGAATAGAATATGATGATGGAGGTTGTGTGGGGAAGACAAAAAAAGAGAAAGTCTCACATTGACGTGGCTAATCAACAGGCTATGGAGATGCCCATCAATTGATGTCAATGCAAGGAGTAGGGATTGCCATGCAACAGATGCACTAGAGCTATAAATGTATGAAATCTCATCAAAAGAAACTATGTGGGTGTGCATCCAACTCGCTTGCTCACGAAAACCTAGGGCATTTTGAGGAAGCCCATCATTGGAATATACAAGCCAAGTTCTATAATGAAAAATTCCCACTAGTATATGAAAGTGAAAAAAATAGGAGACTCTCTATTATGAAGATCATGGGGATACTTTGAAGCACAAGTGTGGAAAAAGGATAGTAACATTGCCCTTCTCTCTTTTTCTCTCATTTTTTTATTTGGGCCTTTTTCTCTCTTTTTTTCTTTTTTTCATCCGCAATCTCATCCCGACTTGTGGGGGAATCATAGTCTCCATCATCCTTTCCTCACATGGGACAATGCTCTAATAATAAAAACAACACACTTCCTATGCATAGGGATTTTGTGAGGAAACAATTTATGGGAACAAGAATCAACTTGCATAGGAAGGTAAAACAATCATAACTTCAAGATTTTCAACACATAGAGAGGAAACTTGATATGATTACAACTCCTACAAGCATATATTCCTCTTTCATAATAATTTTCAATAGCATCATGAATGAATTCAACAATATAACCATCACATAAAGCATTATTTTCATGATGCACAAGCATAGAAATTTTATTACTCTCCACATAAGCAAATTTCTTCTCATTCGGAATAGTGGGAGTGTCATAAGAAACTCGAATACTATAAATTATTTCCACATTAAAAGAGTAATGTTCGGAAAAAGGGTAATCATAATCATGACAAGCTTTGTAAATATAATCATCACTACTTTTTATAACATAAGTATCATCACAATAATCATCATAAGTAGCAACTTTGTTCTCATCATAATCAATTGAAACCTCTTCCAAGATAGTGGAATCATTACTAAATAAAGTCATGACCTCTCCAAATCCACTTTCATAATTATCACAATAAGATTCAACACCCTCCACAATAGTGGGATCAGTACTTCCTAAAGTTGACACTCTTCCAAACCCACTTTCATCAATATAATCATCATAAATAGGAGGCATGCTATCATCATAATAAATTTGCTCATCAAAACTTGGGAGATTAAAAATATCATCTTCATTAAACATAGCATCCCCAAGCTTGGGACAAACATTAATTGCAGCAAATAAATTCTCAAACATGTCATTCTCATCAAACATAGCATCCCCAAGCTTGGGCCAGAAAAGAGCTTAATGTCTACTACACAACCTTCTTCTTGTAGATGTTGTTGGGCTTCCAAGTGTAGAGGTTTGTAGGACAATAGCAAATTTCCCTCAAGTGGATGACCTAAGGTTTATCAACCCGTGGGAGGTGTAGGATGAAGATGGTCTCTCTCAAACAACCCTGCAACCAAATAGCAAAGAGTATCTTGTGTCCCCAACACACCCAATACAATGGTAAATTGTATAGGTGCACTAGTTCGGAGAAGAGATGGTGATACAAGTGCAATATGGATGGTAGATATAGGTTTTTGTAATCTGAAAATATATAAACAGCAAGGTAACTAATGATAAAAGTGAGCACAAATGGTATTGCAATGCGTTGAAACAAGGCCTAGGGTTCATACTTTCACTAGTGCAAGTTCTCTCAACAATAATAACATAAGTGGATCATATAACTATCCCTCAACATGAAATAAAGATTCAATCCAAAGTCACTAATATCGGAGAACAAATGAAGAGATTATTGTAGGGTACGAAACCACCTCAAAGTTATTCTTTCTTATCGATCTATTCAAGAGTCCGTAGTAAAATAACACGAAGCTATTCTTTCCGTTCGATCTGCCCTAGAGTTCGTACTAGAATAACACCTTAAGACACAAATCAACCAAAACCCTAATGTCACCTAGATACTCCAATGTCATCTCAAGTATCCGTGGGTATGATTATACGATATGCATCACACAATCTCAAATTCATCTATTCAACCAACACAAAGAACTTCAAAGAGTGCCCCAAAGTTTCTACCGGAGAGTCAAGATGAAAACGTATGCCAACCCCTATGCATAAGTTCACGAGGTCACGGAACTCGCAAGTTGATCACCAAAACATACATCAAGTGGATCACGTGAATATCCCATTGTCACCACAGATAAGCACATGCAATACATACATTAAGTGTTCTCAAATCCTTAAGGACTCAATCCGATAAGATAACTTCAATGGGAAAACTCAATCCATTACAAGAGAGTAGAGGGAAAGAAACATCATAAGATCCAACTATAATGGCAAAGCTTGCGATACATCAAGATCGTGCCAAATCAAGAACACGAGAGAGAGAGAGAGAGATCAAACACATAGCTACTAGTACATACCCTCAGCCCCAAGGGTGAACTACTCCCTCCTTGTCATGGAGAGCGCCGGGATGATGAAGATGGCCACCGGTGAGGGATCCCCCCTCTGGTAGGGTGCCAGAATGGGTCTAGATTGGTTTTCAGTGGCTACAAAGGCTTGCGGTGGCGGAACTCCCGATCTAGGTTATTTTCGGGAAGTTTCTGTATTTATAGGAATTTTTGGCGTCGGGAACAAGTCAGGGGGGTCCCCGAGTCGTCCACGAGATAGGGCGGCGCGCCCGGGGGGTAGGGCGTGCCCCCCACCCTCGTGGACGGCCCGAGACTCTTCTGGCCCAACTCTTTTACTCCGGGGGATTCTTTTGGTCCATAAAGAATCATAAAAAATTGGCATGTCAATTGGACTCCGTTTGGTATTCCTTTTTTGTAAAACTCAGAAACAAGGAAAAAACATAAACTGGCACTAGGCTCTAGGTTAATAGGTTAGTCCCAAAAATCATATAAAATAGCATATAAATGCATATAAAACATCCTAGATGGATAATATAATAGAATGGAACAATAAAAAATTGTAGATACGTTGGAGACGTATCACACCCCACCCCGATCCCTTGACGTGTGGTTCGTTTCCCCGTCGATGTGTCGCCAAGGCTTTGGATCGGGTATAGATGTGCCTGCGTGTAGATTGGGTGTCCCTGCTGCTGCTTGCTGTGTTACATGGGACCCCTCTCCTAAATCAGTATCCTATTTTTGGCATTCTAGCTGCGAGATCAGGGGAATCGTTCATGTTTGCAGCCGACCTGAGTAATCTAACACTTCTGTTAGAGTGCAGATGTGCCTTTTAGGTTTAGGAGCACCGCCGTCTAGCTCAGCAGGCGAGAGCTCCAAGTGTTGTTATGTCTGAAATTTCGTGAACAGCCATGTTTTGTTGCCATAGTTATTACTAGCCATGCTTGGCGGTATGACACACATTGTGGCTGATGGATTTTGGTTTTCCATGTGGTGTAAAAAGAAATAGGTATTAGTTCTTTTCCCTGTTTAATTGATAACTACTTGGATCATGGTGGGTGGTGTTGAACGTGTATGAGTGTTTGATTTACTTATTCCTCTCACAGATGAGGAGAGTAGAAAGTAGCAGTTGGTATTGCTTCTAGTGTACACTACAAAAAAAGACACATCCATGACATTTTGGGCCGAACGAAATTTTTTCTGTCATACATATGACACTTCTATGATGATAATTGTGACAAAACCCGGTATCATCATAGATCTGGTGGGCTCCTACTTCTATGACAAAAAATCATGACAGAAAATGGGCTTTTCGTCCAGGGCGGGCCGGAGACGCAACTGCATGACATTCTTTGGGCCGTCCATGACGGAAAAAACCGTGGTAGAAGCGAGGGCGAGGAAAATTTCGGGGAGTTCCCAGTTACAGTGGGAGGTCGGGGGCCGAGCGATGCGCGCTTCTCTCGTACACGTACGTGCGTGTGTGCGAGGCGTTGGCTCTAACTGAACCGAGCGAGGCGTTGGGCTCTAACTGAACCCGAGCGATTGCACTGCAGGGTACGCGTTACTGAACCTGAGCGATCGATCGATGGCTGTTAACTGAACCCGATCGAGCGATTCCTTCGCTACTGCTGCTAATTGAAGATGATCGATGCTACCTCTGGATGAACAGTGAGC
>NC_041390.1:97450744-97463861 GCF_002162155.2 Triticum dicoccoides
TGGTGTTGCCTCTGGATGAACAGGACCCCGATCGATCAAGTCGGTTAGGGCTGGATGAACAGGACCCCGTGGAGGGCTGGATGAACAGGACCACCCCGTGGAGGGCAGGATGAACAGTAGATGATGGAGGGCAGGATGAACAGTAGCCCGTGGAGGGGTGGTTGAATAGGAGCCCATGGAGAGGGCTGGTTGAACGGTAGCCGGTGGAGTAGCGCGCGGTGGAGGCTGGATGAACAGGAGCCTGTGGATGAACAGTCACAGGTGGAGGCTGGAGGAGGTCGATGGGGGATGAACAGTAGCTCGTGGAGGCTGGAGGGGGTCAACGGTGGAGATGAACAGTATCCCGTGGAGTCCCGTTTTGCGGTACGCCACACCCCTCCCGATGAACAGGACCCCGTTTCGACCGTAGCGCTCGAACACAAGTCCGTTTCCTCCATTTTGCGGTACGCCACACCCCTCCCGATGAACATGACCCCCGTTTCGACCGTAGGAGGTCCGTTTCCTCCGTTTTGCGGTATGCCAGACCCCTCCCGATGAACAGGATCCCGTTTCGAACGTGGCCAGTCGAACACAAGGCCGTTTCCTCCGTTCTGCGGTACGCCAGGCCTCGTTTCCATCGCCTGTTTTGTCTAAGCCCTCTCGATGAACACGACGCATTCTGTTGCCTGCCCATGAACACGACGCATTCCGTTGCCTCCCCATGAACATGACGACGATGATGTTTCTTCGTTCCGACCCATCCATGTACACGAGCCCTGGCCGTATGTATGCGCGAGTAGGCGTTCGAGACCCCGCCCGCATGTACACATACGTGGCCGTATTTTCTTTCTTGCACCCTAGCCGTTGTATGTACTTGTACATGCTACGTGTGCGCCTCTACTACGACACGTGCGCGCCTCTACATCGACCAGTATATATGTACGTACACGTTCGTGACCAGAATGACAACGCTACATACGCTTCGACCAAGTGGGTCCCGACTGTCAGGCACTTCCTTGCGTGCGAAGATGTAGCTGGTGGGTCCCAGCAATCAGGGGCAAACATTTTTTTTGCGAAATACGGTGGCCCGTCCGGTGGGTCCCCGCTGTCAGATGGAGGAATAATTATTTTGCACGTAATAAGGAGGCATTTCCTTGCTGCGGCCGTGGACCCAGCTGTCAGCGTCTCCACGCATAGTACTCTTCCAATGGAAGTCGGTCGTTGACCACATTGACCATGCCGCGCCGAGAGCACCACGGCGGCGGACGACGGCGAGGCCTAGGAAGGGGACGACGCGGAGCCGGGGAAGACGCGGCAGTGGAAGCCCGCACGGAGAGGAGTACGGGGGTTCACTGGTTCGGCTGCGGTGTGAGGCTGCCATCGCCGCAGGGCCTGGCCAGCAGTGGGAATAGTAGGGGGCGGTGAGGCCTCCGTGACAGCACAGCCGGCCACGGGAGGCAGGAGCATGCGGCACGACCGGCGCTGCTTTGGGCGGCTGGAGCAAGAAGACCAGAGGTTGAAGAAGCACTACGGCCATTGGATGGACATCGTACGGTCACTGGAGCTAGAATCGTTCATATTGACTAAGTTGACAAAGCCCTTCGTCCACATCAACTTATTAGGCCCACAAGTCAGCCTCTCACCAAGGTGGGTCCCAGCTAGCCGGGGGAGTATTCATTTTTTTGTGCGTAATAAGGAGGCACTTCCGGTGGGTCCGAGCTGACAGCGGGGGGGGACGTTTTTTTCGTGAAATGCGGTGGCCCGTCCGATGGGTCCCAGTAGTCAGGGGGAAACGATTTTTTCGCAAAATACTGGTGGCCTGTCCGGTGGGTCCCTGCTGTCAGGTGGAGGAATAATTATTTTCCGCGTAATAAGGAGGCACTTCCTTGCGGCTGCCGTGGACCCAGCTGTCAGCCTCCCCACGTACAGTACTCTTCTGACGGAAGTCGGTCGTTGACCACAGTGACCACGCCGCGCCGAGAGCACCACGGCGGTGGATGACGGCGAGGTATAGGAAGGGGACAACGCGGAGCCGGGGAAGACGCGGCAGTGGATGCCCACGCAGAGAGGAGTACGAGCGTTCACCGGTTTGGCTGCGGTGTGAGGCTGCCGTCGCCGCAGAATAACAGGGGGTGTGGGTGAGTAGAGGGATGCCCTATCCAGCGGTGGGAGTAGTAGGGGGCGCTGAGGCCTGCGCGGCAGCACAGCCGGCCATGGGAGCCGGGAGTAGGCGGTCCCGTCGGTGCTGCTTTGGCGGCTGGAGCAAGAAGATCAGAGATTGAAGAAACACGACGGCCGTTGGATTGACATCCAACGGTTATGTCTGCTAGAATCGTTTGTTGACGTATATAATAACTAAAAAAATCTTGCATACGCGTCAACTAAACAAGCCCACAAGTCAGACCACTCCCTCTTTTTTTAATAATTTATATGTAGCTCATGGCAACTTCTTATGCAATTTATTGCAGTCGTTTTTTTTGGTTGGCCATGGCCACTTTCACATATTTCTGTGGGTTCCAAACTATTTTTAATACCGAAATGTCCAGCCAGATTTAAAGTACTTTGAAGATATATTTAAATTAGGTTAATGCCAAGAGAAATAGGAATCTAAAAATGTAATAAAATTCAGAAATTATAAAGTAATTGCCAATTTGTCATCTATTTTTATATTTACAACCCATTTCATATTACTTTCAAGATTTGCAGGCGTCTTGAAAGAGTTGCAGCCCATCAGGGCGTAGAAAAATAAGTAGGCCTGGATTGGGTATTCTTCAGAAAAAAATAAACTGGGCTCATTTTCACAAAGAAAAAATAGCAGGGCTGGTCACATGGTGAACATTAAATATAAGCCTGGGCTAGATGGGCCACAGCCCAGTTCAAACCCTGCTCCGTCTCAACAATACGAAACAAAAAAAATACTGCTCGAGTAGCTACGTCCCAGGTGTCAGCCAATCTTATGTTGTTCTCTTGTCTATTGACTATATACGCTCACAATTTCGTGGGTCCCAGATGTCAGGAAAACACTAGGAGGAAGCATATTATTTTTCCATACGCTGACGTGGTGGGCCCCTACTGTCATCCTCTCCACGTACTTATGCCGATTCTTGTTGTTTGTTGACCATGTTGACAACGCGAGAGGGCGGCGCCGCGGCGAGCGCACCAAAGCGCGCGGAGGACGTCGACGTTAATGATATAGGAGACGGTGGGGCGGCGATGCGTGCGCTGAGGCGCAGCTAGTCGTGGGAGGCGGAAGCAGGCGGCCCCGCCGGTGCTGGTTTGGTTTTGGCGGCTGGAGGAAGACAGGACTGAAGAAACACGACAGACTGTAAAAGTAGCAGGAGTACTTAACAACCTTAACTGAAACCAACAGGGGCACTTAACAACCAAAGCTGAAAGCAGTATGAGTACTTATACAGGTTCGACCGTACAAAGCACGCCTCGAACAGTGCTACTTTTCCTACAGTTAACCAAGGGTGAGGCCGCCAAGCCCCAGGACAAGGCCCAGGCGCCACCCCGCGCATCCACAACCTTCTGAAAGCGGCTTCATCTCCCAACGTGGTCAATTAACAGGATATTCGCTTTAGAGCCATGGAAAAGCATGAACATAATCTTCTGTCCTATTCTCCAAGATGGACGGGCCTTCATTATTTGAGACCACCCATGAATAAGTATCTTTTCACCTCCAAGGGGAATTGAGTAGGTCGACATAAACATCATGTTGTGACCAAGCGAAAGTCTGACCCGACCATGGTCAGGCATCTGTATAGGAACAATAGAACTCGGCAGTTCCTGTTTCAAGAAGATCACAGTTGTAAAACTGTGTATAAGCAATAGTTTATGAACAACATATATAACAGAAAACAGCTCGTACCATAAGTTTCTCGACACAGTTGGACCTGTTCAATGAGTGCAGCAGTGGCACACATATCCCACGTGGCCTTCCACCATTGAAACGCCCCACAAGGACCTCAAGATGATCAATAAAGTGTAGGAACTTGTGGATGTCGATCCATTCAACTTCAGTGCCATTAGTAATAGCCGAGTTATTACAGAGTAACAAACGAGCAGACTTCTTAACTCTGAAAAAACCTACACGTGCCACCAATTATAAGAAAATATTAGTTAGAAGTAGCATCTTCGTGAGAGATTCGTTGCTACTTCTAAAGTTAAATTGTGATTAATTAGACAAAATAGGTGGATTAAGAAGTAATCGAGGCAACAAGCAAGAACCAGATACAAAACTAACATGGATGAACAATTGGAACGACGTCGGGGTGGAAGATCGCGGTGAAGATGAGACCAGGTTCTGCTATTTCCGTCAACATTCGTGCGCCAACTTTCAGTCCGTAACACTTGAGAAAGTTTACCCAAGTTCGGCCATAAAAAAAGCAGCGATCTTCTTGGTTCATGAACCCAACTCGGAACTTATATCCATGGCTTGTCTTCACTGTGACCATTAAACTAGTGTATTCAGTTATGGCAAGGCCGAGCATCTTGAGTACATGTGTTCTGGCAGAGCAAATAATACACTGCAGGAAAAGAATATGAGAACACAGCATGTTCAAAAAAACCCCACCCTCCCAGATAGAAAAGAGGATTCTAGGAACATACGGTGCACGTTTCAAAATGTTGTGTTAGGATGAGAAGGAACAAGTGTGGCGTCTTGCCGAGGGAGCAGAAACCTGTAGGGTACTAGCACTTTGGGCACTGCAAATGAAACACACTAGATTCAGTAGGAAGAAAAATGCATCAACGGCGGCGGCGGCCATCCTAGGATTACCTGCAACCAAGGGACTTGGGTTTATCGAGGATGGATGAAGAATTCGTACCTGGTTCTCCATGAGAAAACCCTATGCAATCACCGAGAGGGGGTTTTCTCTGAACAAGCAGATGAGGGAGAAGGGGATTCAGGCCCAGTGAAATATTGCCGCTTCGTCCGTCCAGCTTACTGCTAAAGCTGGAAAGGGGGGTTGTGATCTGACGGCTCATTGGGCATTACTGCGGCGCTACGACCGGGGTGTGTCTACCGTGAAGTTGTGCACTCTAATTTGTCCATATGGCACGTGGACCCCGTTGCCGGTTGCCCCACATATCAGCGAAAGGAAGTAGAAAGACAGGAGTAACTAGTTACACATAAATATATATTTTGACAGAGAGATACTCCCTCTGTAAAGAAATATACAAATCTTTTATATCACAGGCTCATCTTGCCGAGAAATATACTCCCTCTGCAACACACGGGCATTATGGGGGTTCAGCTGAGAATATAATACTCGGATTTTTTTGAGGGATAAAAGCTGCTTTATTGAAGATTAACAGTCATAGGTATACAAATAATTTCGGGGGTTCCTGTGAGCCAAAGATGGCGTCCACAGGGCAAAGAAGTAGCAGCTTTTGCGAGCACATGCGCTTCAACATTACACTCGCGTTTTTCATGTATGATCTCCATGGTTTGGAACATATTCTTCTTCATCTTGATCTCGTCCATATAACTTTGCTGGGCCCCAAGTATGCCTCTCCGATATGCTTGACTTTTGCTGAACAATCAGTGCTAATCTGAACTTGTTGCAGGTTTAAGTCAAGAGCCAGAGATAGCCCCTCGCAACATGCCATTGCCTCTAGGATCTCTGGATCAGTAACACTTTCGCACACCAGTGTCGATGCTCCAAGGAAGAAGCCTGTATGATCCTGGCTCACAACTGCCAGGGCTCCCCTTTCACCATTGCAAGATAACGCAGCATCAACATTCATCTTCGCCCAACCCACAGCAGGAGGAGGATGCCACTTCTGCACTGAGCTAGTGCTTCTCAAAACCAGGTACTGGACTTTGGGCCGCAGGCCAACCCTGCATGTTTGGGGGCCCATGTGTTCTACCTCAGCACTTTTCATATTGCAAGCGATCGGTACGGTGCTGGTTTTAGATGCTGTCGCAAGGCGAATACACAAAATTGAATAAAGCACGGCAGCTGTTGGAATGAAATTGAATGACGGTTCCTAACCAGCAATCAGAGTTGCAATTCTATCAATGATATACCATGTGATAAATAATACTATCATACTACTTATACACACAGGACACTTGTTTCACCATGCCAGATTATTACATCAAAATCTCTCGGAGGATAGATCAGTTAGGCAGTTGCGTGCTGCTACTGAAGAATTTCAAAGTTGATTTGGACCGGCTCTCCTTGCCGAGAAAGTTCGATTTTGACATCATCCCCTACCGCAAGATATGATTTAGATTTGAACCTTGACCATCCTTTAGCATCAATCATCATGCGACCATCCTTTGTACTTATGATATATTGAGCAGGTTCATTCACACCAAGGCTGCGCATGGTAAGAGAAACTTGGCCGCGGTCGCCCGGATTGTTGAACGACTCCCTCGTTGCTCTAGGAATTCTTTGTTTGCAAACAAGAAGACATACCCAAACAGTTAAATCAACACATTGAATCATGTGAAACAACATGGAAAGAAAAAAGAACGAAGCACTTGGGCGGCCAACGCATACCAAGAAGGTGGACATGTCGGTTTTTGTAAGGACTTTGGTATATGAAGTGCGAACTGCAGCCCAGTCTGTTGCCGGTGCAACTTCACGGGCCAGAGCAGATGCAAGTGCAAGTCTTGGTGCAGGTGCCGAAGCCGCTGCTGCTGCCAGAGATGGTGCTCCTTATAGAGTTGGTGCCGGTGTCGATGACCGATCCTCCGGTAGATCAGACTGATCCGCTGACACAGTCGGTGCCCAATCCTCAGTTGGATCAGACTGAGCTGCTGCCGCTGTCAGTGCTAGAGCAAATGTCGGTGCTCGATCTATGTGAGACAGTGGAGATCGTGTCTGGTCTGCTATGATCAACTTTCTAACTTGACTAGGATCCGTGACCGTGATCCAGTTTTTTTCTTCATTTCTTTTAAATGTGAGAAGGACTAATTGTGGCATTTTTGTTAAACCAAACTGCAGTTCATCATAGGGATTCAGCTTGTACTCAGACAACAGACTAATCCAATTTTTTCCAGTAATATAAGTGATGGACAGTGCCTTCGTTACTGACATGACATAAGAAGTGAAACCTGCAAAAATAGCCATCGTAGAGCAAACCAAACGGTTTATTCTGTGATGAATGTCACATGGCAAAACCTGCATCATAAAATTGCAGGAAAAGAAAGAAAACATGACATTAAATCAATAAGATTTAGACAGTAAATCAATAAGATTTACTTGATGTGACACGAGTGAATCTTTACTAGGAAATCACTATGTTGAAGTACTAAACAGAAGATTGATCGTCCAACTACGCGTGGCATGCAGGGGCCCCGCCTACTCCCACAAGCAGGACAGTCCAAAGGTCATGACAAATCGTATGGACCGAACATCCATGGGGCTGGAAATCCTGGTGGGTGCGATAAACCCTGCAATGCATACAGATATTGGAGTGTAACCATAATTGATAGACCATCCTCACAAAAAAATGATATGGATACTTCAAAATATACAGACTGAATTGAGTGGACAGACATTAACATAGACCGTTCTCAGGACTGACCACACACCAAAAGCGGCAGTACTAATAAACAATACAGGGTTCACAAACACAAATCAAGTACTGAACAATAGTAATTACTACAGACAAGCAAAGTTTCACTAACTAAACTCTGCAGACTATGTTTTATCACCGACCTACGGGATGAACCCCGCATAACTGACTAGGCCATGGACTTCGTGTGAGATGTCTACATGCACCATCACCATCTTGTCAACCTTGGAGAACCTAACAAAGTGGTCTTTCCACTCATAATCATGATGATGAAGACAGGCCGCATCAGATTTGTTGGGAAGCTTTACAAGAACCACACCCTTCGTAATCGAAGGCGCAGCCAGGAAATTGTTGTGGTCAAGTACAGCCTCGAGAACACGCCTGACAACAATGCTACAAGAAAAAACTAGTTCAGGACACATGGCGACAAGGACACAGCAGCTGGATAGTTCAGCAGTAGAACTCATCATCAGGTCTTCCAGTTCACACGGCATGACTTTGAGAACTTCATCTCCACCGCGGACCTGGTTCTAATTCAAACAGAAACCATATTTTATTACTACCTCCGTTCAGAAATATAAGATGATTTTCGATATTATACTCCATATATGACTACATATACACACAGAAATGAGTGAACAAAGACACTAGAACGTGTCTTCAAAGTCATGAGAGCAGAGGGATTACATGCAATATCCATAACACAAGTTACTGAGGCAAATATACCCTCTTAAAAGGTAGCATTGATGTTCATAAAGTACTCCCTCCGTCCCAAAATTCTTGTCTTAGATTTGTCTAGATACGGATGTATCAAGTCACATTTTAGTATTAGATACATCCGTATCTAGACAAATCTAAGACAAGAAATTTGGGACAGAGGGAGTAGTTGAAAGTAATCTATAAGAAATCAGTGTCAACCTCTCGCATGTTTTGGTCAAAAGAGGAATTTAGACCCGTCATTTGGCACACAAAAATCACATGCAAGATCACCCAGAAAGTTGTACTACTAGTACTAGTACTGCGTGTTAGATGAAAAAACACGATCAAGATCGAGAAAAAGATCGTCAAGAAGAGATATTACCTGGACTTGCTTAATGAGGGATCCCGGAGAGGGGGGCTTGGACAGGGCGATGGCTTTGAGCTTGTCTGCGGTAGTCTCGGTGGGATGCTTGCGCTTCTTCGTACCATGAGCCTCGACGGTTTTGGCCGGAGCCATAGACATCACTTCGGCCGGTGCTCTAGCGTCCATCAAGAAACTGTCAAATAGAAATAAAAGAAAAGAAACCATAATCACAAACCCAAAAGAAGAAAAGAGAGGGAGTTATAGGATCAGTCTCGGGGTTGCAAGACCGGGCCTTGGCCAGAATCAACACCATCGATCTGCTCACCTTTCCTTCTTGGGGAGAGAAGAACAATGGCAGAAGAAGGTCGGGGTTTTCTTGAAGAAATGAGGAACAAGTTGAGGTAGAAGCGAGGGTTGGGTAGAGAGGAAGCTGAGAGAGAAGAGTGAAATGATGGTTGCTTCGCCCGTCCAACTTACTGCTGGAAAGGAGGGGGTTTTGTGATTTGACGGCTCATTGGGTATTACTGCGGCGCTTCAATCGGGGTAGTCTACCGTCACTCTACTACGGAGTAATTTAGTGCATGGCTGGTGGACCCCGATGCTGGCTGTCCCACACGTCGGTGAAAGTGAGTAATTTAGTGCATGGCTGGAGGAGGATTTGCACGGTAGAGCGTGTCCACTGTTTTTCCGAAGAAAAAAATGATTGCAGCAAGCGTTTCCACTCTTACGACGGAGGAGTGCGAAACACGGCAGCCACTTGAACATACACAGTGCTCCTACTACTAGGCATGTGCAGTGGTTCATACGTCAGTACTACACAATCTTGTTGCTAGTGTAGTAAGATATGACGATAGCAAATGATGTTGTGCGCATGTCAACTACTCCTATATGTAACATAGTACCGCTTTTTCGACTGTCCGGTCGAGAATGGACGGTGAGATCAATGTTAACAGAACTAGGTCCACAATGCACGGAGAGTACGGTGCTACAGTACTCCACGAAACATGAACCATATGAAGCACGAATAGTGTTAGGCAGGGTGTATGAAGGGTGCACGGGATAGGAGCAAAAGTTCCCTTCTCGACCCACTTTTGGGTGTTTGACAGAGTGCATGAAGGGTGCATGAGTCCACACTAGTAGATTGACAAAAATACACGAAGATGAAACAACTATATTGAGATGAGAATGCAACCAAACACACCCACACGCTTTGTGCTACAGTGACTGATCTGCACCGTTTGAGTTTGATCCAACGGTCATGTTGCGCCGAGACATGGACATGCCCATGCAGAGGGCGCCTAAACACCACTGAAGTCCCTCTGCTTCTCGAGGCGCACGATGTTGGTGATGCAGGGTGCAACCGCCCGCAAAGCCCGCTCCCGGTCGACGGGAGCCAGCTCGTCAAAGACAGCGTCCAATGGCACGGATGGATTCCAATGAGGGAGCCCTGAAAGGATTCGCCCGTCAACGGCGACGGCAGCCCGCAACCCCTCCTTGTCCAGCTCAGCCTCCACCATCGCGCGGAGACGGCTCAGCTCCTCAGAGATATAGGTGAAGAAGGAGACAAGGTCAGGAAGCCGCAGCTCGTTGAAGTCGACCGGGTGGTCGAACGGGTCTAGCCCGACGGTCGGCATCGTTGCGCTGGCACGACGGTAGGCATCGCGCAGCCGCAACACGTGCGTGGCAACTTGGTTCACCAAGTGGCTGAGGCGATCCTGGACCTCGTCACAATCGGCCCGCTCGCGCTCCAGCCGGCTCCCCTGACGGCCTATCGTATCTCCCACTTTCTGCAGCAATGCCGCCGATGCCTCGAGCATCTTTATGGTGGACGCCTGCCGCTTTTGAAGCTCCATGAACTCCCACACATAACGGAGGAGCATGGCACTCCTCTCCTCCTTGAGCTCACGGAGCTCCACGTCCTTGGCCCTGAGCTCCGCATCCTTGGCATGGAGCTCCTGTGTCAGGAGCCTCACCTCGGACTCCGTGATCTGCTGCGCCACCATGGCACTAGGTAGAAGCAATGGGGAGAGGAAGCAAAGGGGGCAAAACGGCTGAAAGGCAATGCAATCTATGGGAAGGCGGAGGGAGCGGGGAATCTTTTGGTTTTCACCACGGTAAAACACCAGTCGACGACTTCTCACATCAAGGAGCAGTGGGTACAGGCGGAGTCATCGTGACTAATTGCTGCCGCGCCTGCTCCCGTCAATCAAAAAAATTAAAAATCCTGTCGCGCCTGCTCCCGTCAATCAAAAAATTAAAAATCCTGCGCACCCAAACACCAGAGCAACGCCGCGGTGGATATTTAAATTTACCTGCCGGCAAGTAGATAAAAAAAGGGTGAAAAAACAAATGTGGCGGCGGCCTAGCTAATTGGTCGAACTAGCCCAACTAGCTAGCCACCGTGCTTCACTGATGTACTTAGCGGGAAAGGTGGTATTTCGTGATTTGACGACTCATTTACTTGCTTCGGTGCTACGACCGAGGAGGACCCAGAAAACACGCGGTAGGGCGTCCCATGTTAGGAAGAATATATGCGTGCACCATCCGGGAGGACCCCGAAACCACGCGGTAGGGTGTGCCACGTCTCGGCACGGAGGAAAAATGTGCGTGTAAAAATATACTATATCAGACGTAGTACCTCTGGTTCAACCTCGGGACCTAGCCAGTCGGTTGAAAACACCCCACTAGCCACACAGCTTCATCATGCAAACGTGGCAAGGAGGAGACATGTGGTTAGCTCCGTCTCGACCAGCCACAACGTCTCTTGTTCTAGGCGATTCTTCTATTTTCCAAGTTTTTTTTAGTTGTAATAACACCACGGCAAGCTAGCGCCGCTCTTCGTATGTGCCCGTGCAAAGGTTATACGATGGAGAGAAGAGAGATTGAGATCACAGACCTGGGACCCACCAGTAAGTGAGATAACTGTCGTGCACGTGTTGATGAGGCACTCCCTCTACTCTACTCAACGCAAGTACTGTATAAAATCAAGTTATGGGACAAAGCCAACAACCGTTCTTTTTTTCAGGCTATCGACTTACGCTTTGTAGTCCAGGTTGCCAGTTCGAATCTCGTCTTTCACATTTGTTAGTTTTAGGTCCAAATTTGATTAATGACAAGTGGGACCCCCGTGTGTTATTCCGATATTTCAGTGTAGGATGGTTTTTTTTTGAACAAATACTTTGCGCGGTTAGACAAGTAACGGCACGAGTTACATGTTTTTTTTTGCAAGTTTACGAACAAAAATGACAGCGGCATAGAATATCACATCCACCCCGCAGCTTAGATACTATGGTGATACGAGTTTTTACACCGTTGGAAGTGAGATCCAATGGCTTGGGAGTAGTCTTTGTAATTATGCGCAATTTCCAAACTCTCCAAAGGTTTTTTTGCAAATAAAACATTCAGACCTCGTGTGTGCCGCTGCATCTTCGATCCAACAGCTCCCCGGTGCTCATATTAGGTGCTTCCCGTAGCTTAATTACCCGCTACGGTGATTGGAGTAGTTGTGGGCCGAATGCTACGAAAATATAGTCTAAACCGACCGGAATAAATGCCTACACAAATTAATCCAAGGTTGGAGTGACCCTCGCAATGTAAATAGCTCCGGCTTTGCGAGGGATGGAGAGGTAGTAGCTTCAATGCATGGAAGATACGGTGTGAGAAAGTGAGGTCAATCGAGAGACATATAGATAGAGAGACAAAGTGAGTGTTGTCCGACATTCATTGAACAAATATATATGCTCTGGAGAGATATTGTCCGATTGAGCTTTTTGGCAAGGGTGAGGGCTGTAAGTTAGAGCTTGAGAGATGATCCGGTCACAGACGTGTAGATATATTTTGTGCGTGGGAGGAAGCAAGGTCAACCGATCACATAGGGTCGTCGTGCGATCGAAAGAGTGAGACGGGTTGGAGAGAGTGACCTAGATAGACGATGTGCGTGAGTGAGTATATAATGTGAATAGGTCGAATTGGGCTCAAACATGGTGATATATCGTTTTTGTCCGAGAAAGAGCGAGGTCAATCGAGACATATGGGGGGAGAGAGAGAGATTGAGTGAGCGTGGCCCACCATGAGGTCGAAAGAGTGGTGGCGGCTTGGATGGACTGGCCTAGATAGACAATCTGCGTGAGAGAGTATAGAGTGTGTCGATCGAGGCCCGAACAGGATATATATCATTTGTGTGTGAAAGAAAACGAGGTTAAACGAGACTCAGATAAAGAGAGCGAGATTGAGCGGGTGTGGCCCGCCATGCGTAAGAAAGAGTGAGATAGTCTCGAGGGAGTGACCTAGATATACAACGTGCGTGCGTGCGCATGCACGAGAGGTTGGGGGGCTAGATAGGCAATGCATGTATTTAGCGCGAGAGGGTGAGAGGGAGAGGGGGGAGAGAGAGAGCTCGGCATGGGGTGCAATGGCGGGTGTGTGAGGTAAATATATTTGGTAACAGAGTGGAAAAAGGGGTTGTGTAGTTGAGAGACATAGAGATCGAAACATGGAGAGAAGGAATGAACGTGTGTTGGAAACCGATAGCTTCCTAAGGTG
>NC_041390.1:97464271-97517311 GCF_002162155.2 Triticum dicoccoides
AGACTTAATATCGATGTTTCAATTCGGTGTACATTGTAAGATTTGAACCGAGGACCGGGCATACGGGTAATTATTTCGAATTCGTGCCATACTAAGTTTCGAAAAGTTGACATTGACTTAGTTTGTTGTGCTATTTTGTAGGTCATATGTTTGAATCCATCCAAAAGTTTTCTCACCACCATGGTGTTCATCATATACATATGAATTTGTATTAAAAAGGTAGCATGGATACAGTGAAATGTGAAATCCACGTTATAATTGGAGATCGCTACATGACACACACTCTAACTCAAATAACTAACTACGTGACACACACTCTAATTCAAATAACTAATTATGTGACACACACTCTAAACCACGTTAGAGTGGGTACCGTTTCGATTTTTTTTCAAATAACTCCTCATTAATTAATTTATAGTACTCCCTCTGTTCATTTTTATAAGACCTTGAAGACATTTCAGACAATGTGCAAAATAGTTCATTTTAAGTTGTATGAAATGACTTACAAAAGTGAAAGGATGGAGTATCTCATTTCGAATGACTAATTATTTCAAGGAAAACACGGGCATGGTAATACATATAGATTCGTTTGCGAATGAAAGAAGATTCGTTTGCATTCTCAAATGTATACGCACCAGGAAAACCAGGGTCATGTCGGGGTGGACGCTGCTTCGATGCCTTAAAGGCAACTGCCTTTGGGTCACTGACATGTGGGACAACCACCTGTTGGGCCCATATGTCATGGAAACAAAGGCAGGTGCCTTAAGGCACCGAAGCATAGTCCTGTCGGGGTGGTCGCGTGTGTCGGGCGGATGCGTAGCACCCAGCCACCCACCCCCCTCCCCCAAAAAAAAGTACGACGACAATATAAGTTCGCGCTTCCACGTTTCGGATTGAAATATCTGGCGGACCCAATTCCAGCCCTGCAAAATCTCTCTTCTCCACCGTCCCCTTCCGCACCCAGATTGCTCAAATCCCTAATTCGCCACTAACCCTCGAATCGCCCCTCGTCTCGTCTCTTTCCCCACCGTTCCCCACCTTTGTGCCGGATGACGATGACGAAGACGACGGTCGCGCTTCACCACCGCACTAGAGCTACCTCATCTACGCCCTCGTCCACCGCACCGGGTGGTCCACCGACAACGTAGGCCACCGCAACCGACATGCCTCACAGACACCGAGTTCCACCGCATCAGGTGCGCTTCACTGATGTCGTCTCCCAGCTCACCGGGGCTACTTCACCGAGCACATCGTCGCACCTCTGCCCCCGAGGCCGTTGGGGCTTCACCAACGGTCTCGTCCACCGCATCGTAGCGCTCCGCTGCCACTCAAGATCTGCATCCGTGCGTGGACAGCCAACGCCAGCGCATCACCCTCAACGGCTCTGAAGTGACCCGCACTCTAGCTAGGCGAGCATGCCCAAACGCCAGCCCGAACTAGGTATCCACACATCACTCCCTTGTGCACTGTTCCGACGATGTTTGGATATCCTTTCACTGCTCTCTTAGCTTACACGCATATGAAACTCTGACCTTAACTCTTATTTCTTCTGGAGATATCATCTGAAACAAGCAAATCCATATTTTAGCAAAGCATGACGGCGCTACAGGATCTGGTACACATCCTGCACACCCGTATAACCTTGTAAGTATCTGTCCTCCGGTACAACATCAAGGTCGATTCCTCTTATTTGATCAACCATTCGCCGTGTCAAAAATGCAGAGGGGGATGCAAGGAGCACAAGGCTTGCACATCCAAGCAAGTGGTAACATGGACTTGTACATGGAACATCCCAAGCGCAAGCAGAGCTGCAGTGAGCCTATACAACGAGCTAGCGTAAGCCCCTGCATTTCATTTAATTCGTACTGGCATTCATGTATGATTTGTGTGCAGTGGCTGATCCACGAATTCAAGTTACCAGGGGTGAACATTTAACTTAAAAAATACGAAGGCACTTGCACTCCGGAAATCAACATAACTTGAGAAATGTGAAGCTACATGCACTTTGAAAACCAGCTAATGATCCAAATTAGTTCAGATTATAAACACTAAATGATGCAAGCACCAAAAAATACAAAATGCAACATGGTGTACAAGGACTACAAACATGGTCTGTACCTGCTTGAATTATTCATTCTCTGGCTGAAAATATCGAAGTGTAATTGCACGTATAACCAGTGCGCAAACTGCATATCAATATATCTATCCTGCACAAGTATGCCAATAGTTTCAAACAACAAATTAGAAAAGTATTTATGCTATGTTGTCATGATACGGGGACTTTCTGGTAGATGGCCTCGACGTTTCCTCAAGCTATGAAAATGCACTATAATTTGCTTGTCATCAATGCCTGCAAATCTTTGTCTCTCTCAACATAGTAGATCATCATTAGACACTAAATCCTTCAACGAGCTTGCAAAATGCTTGCATTAGATCCCTCATTAGACACTATGTGTTCATCACTAGGAGCATGTAAAATGTTTGCATCAAATCCTTCATTAGCAGTCTGTTCATTAGACACTTCAGGCTCAAGAACAACATGAGCTTGTATGTTTGCACTGGAAACTTGATTAGATACATCAGATTCAGTCAGTTCAGTATTGATTGGGGGAGTTATAAAATAAGTAGAAATTGGTTTCATTTTCTCATAGATTCCCTACATACAAGCAGTTTTACAACACCGTCAAGTTTAACTATTGGCCAGAAATTGAAGAGTTGAATTAGATATAATCAGGGATGTGATGTACCTGCTCGTTGCGCATGCTACTCCTGCAAGCTGCGACTGTCCGTTTGTGCAAGCTCGATGCCATGCTCGTGCTGCCGCTGCTGCCTCCCATGTAGGCTACACCCAGGGTTGGATCTTCATCTTCTTGTCCTTCCGTTCGCGTGAAGCCCGGCGACCGCCCTCCAACGAGGGCGCGAGGAAGTGCTGTGTTGGTCTGTCCAGCGGCGGCTAGGTTAGGAGCGAACCAGACTAGAGGCTGGAGTGAATGAATTGGGATTTTTCCTGTTGTCGATTGATATGGGAGGTGCTCATTTGGGCCGCGAGCCTGCTATAGGGCCTGCCTTGCACTTATGTTATTGGCCCATCCAAATTGAAACATTTTTCTTCATTTTTTACATTGCCTGCTCGTGCGTTGGGACGAACAAAACTAGCGTGGGCCAACCTGGACGACTCAAACTAGGTGCACACTTTCCAGCCACCTGAGGCGGCCGCCCATACCAGCCCATATGGTGGTGGCGCCCCTTTTTGCGTGTATGATTGGATAGTGAAAAATATTCCAGTGGTGCTTTTGATTTACCCACAGAATGGTTGAATTGCTTGTTTCTATGAATTGAGTTCGCCAATAATGTGAAGGATGCCAGTCTTTTCATCCTATTGTAGATTGCTTAGATCTCGATATGCCAAAAGTAATCGCATGAAATATACAGTAAAAGCTAGTGTGATGTGTTTGGCTACAACTAGTCTGACTACACGTTCTCATATAACATATCAAGGACGCACCATCTTACCAGATTAACCATTCGACTTACCCATGCAGTGTGGGAAGAAAGAAGTATTGGGACTGCGTATCCAAGCAATTGATGCCATGGACTCCTTCGTACAACCTTGTAAGCGAAAAAGAAGTTGCAGTGTGCCTGTACAAAGAACTAGCGTAAGTTCAGTTACCTGCTTCTCGGAATTTTAGTTAGCCACTTATTCCAAAATTGTTCAATTATGTTGCTTGGCTTAATTTAGTTTGCTACTGATTACATAATGGCACAGCCTGTTAATCATATTGTAGACTGCGCATATCTATGTGTTCGATACTTACTGTTAAGAATTACCTGTTTGCCTTAACTTAAATATCTACTTGTTTGTTTAATTGCTTTGCTGCTGCAACAGTGGGTTACAATGATGTTAATAACTACTTTTCAGCATCCAATTGAAACTCTTTAATTCCTTGTTTGTTTAATTGGTTTGCTGTTATAACTCCCAGTTGAGATGTTTTGCTAACTTCAACTTTTCTGAATCCAATCGGAACTTTAATGGCAAAACAGGTTAGCCCAAGATCAAAGAGCGAGGTCCCCATGGACGTTGCATCATCCCACAGCAGTGGCACCGGCCCAATCGTGCATTATGAATTGCCAACTGCTGATGCTCTAGAGGCTAAACTAGTGGTAGAAAGAGATTCTGCTTCTGCACATAGAGATGAAGTTGACATGTTGAGGAAGCAAACATCACAATCACAAGCAGTACTCAAGACAACCATTAAATATTTGGTGGATTTCAAAATGAAGCAAGCTGAGACTGACAAGATTGTTAAGGTCCTGAAGGAAAAAGGAAATTAAATTCATACTTGGTAAATCATAGGTGAAATGTTCTTTCCATAGTTGAATAACCTTTGTGTTGTCTGTTCATGTAATCAACCAAACCATTTGTTTTAGAGATCATGTAATAATTGTTTTTTTTTGTTTTTTTGTTTGTAATTTTATTTGAGCACAAGTCTGTATTAATTGATAAGACTCAGAGACATTTCATTTGGATTGCTGTGCCAGACCTACAAATATGCCAATCGGGCTGAATGTGCATTCAGCAATAGTAGTATAGATGGACCATAAGTGGCACGCATCGGAAAGGGCCAAGATGCTGGCTAAAAAAAGGATGTTGTTGTAGCCAAAAAAAAGTACAGCGGCCTGGCTTATGTATGTTAGTTGATATTATTGATCCATATACTCTATAAGTGTTTATATGTCGGTTAGTTCCGTACATTCTTGGTTGATTGACTTGGTATTTGAATCTTGATACATCGCTTGTGTACATATCTAAATGGGAGTACACATTATGCTACGTGTGACATTTGAGTTGGACATGAAGTGTTCGAAATATTCGAATTCACCTTAAACTGGATTCTAGTTTCTGAATTTGACTATCGGCATTTGTAAACCATATTCATATATGGCAGTGGAATACATCTTTGTCATCCTTTTGAAGATATATAAAAACACATAGAACAATTTATAAAGATTCATATAGGAATACAAAATGGATTCGAATTTAGTTGTCAGGGTAAACGTGGATGCTTATTGTCCCAAAATTCGAAAGAAACAGCAAAATGTCCACTCCCACATCGGATGCCCGAAGCCAAGTGTTTGGGAGATGGAAATTACTGTCTACCCATTACACGGATGATCCATTAGCCCGATTTCCACTGCTCTAAATAGGGGTCGGTTAGTAACTTCAATTAGACGTGACACGACCGCCTCTGAGCCCATTCCGACACGGTGGGCGTCAAACATGGGCGGCAAAACTCATTTGATTCAAGCTCGTCCGAAAGACCTCTGTTTCTCCCTCCATTCCCCATTCATACACGGTGGGCGGCAAAACACCCTATCCTCGTCCGAAATAGATGTAGGCTAATATTTTAAATAGGGGCAGATGTGTAACTTCCATCAGACGTGACACAACCGCCCTACCTGTCAGCCCCGTTCATACATCGTGGGCGCCAACCGTGGGCGGCAAAACACCCTCTCCTCGCCCGAAATAGTTACCGCAAATATTTGGGAGATGCGAGATTACCGTCCTATCCCCAACCGACGAGACGTCCAAATTTGAAACGGGGGATAAGTTCGTAACTTTCCCATATTTCAGACAGGCGCATCCCAAAAACATGGTTCCCCGTACCTCTCCCTCCATTTTCCCATTCATACGCCGTCCGCGCTAGAACACCCCATTCCCACACCAGCCTCCGTCCGCCACCCCATCCATCGCCGCCGTCCTCCACCACATCCATCGCCACCGTCCTCCACCATGCCGGAGCACCTACCAAGACCGCGTCGTCCACTGCTAGAGATGGACGTTTCTCATCCACGGCGACGGACCAATAGCCTTGCATCACGTCCTCTCGCTTCATCGGCGCCGTCGTCCTCTTTGCCGGGGCCACTCACACGACCTTCTCTTCCACCGCAACGGGACTTATCCCCCGATGCACCCGTCTACCGTCGCAGATCTACTTCAACACCACTGACAGCCATTGCACCCCCGATGCCTACACGGCGCCGCAAGAGAGGTGGTACTTCATATCTCCTCAACTTTTTGATCTCAACTAGAAAATAGATCTTAACTTGGTTACTCTACTTTCTTTTCAGCTCTTAGAATTTAGTTCTTAGTTCGAAGCAAACAATGGATGCTAAATATCATTTCTCCGGTTTGCAGCTTCAAATCTGCAATGGCACAGCCATAATACGGTTTAATTGATCATGCTTAGGGTTTAATTGATCATGTTGGTTCCGTGGTGGTTTCTTTAATAGAAATCAGAGGGGAAACCCTCTTTTGCTAAAAATATATATGCTTAGAATTTTCCCCTTTTATGATCACTATACGATCAGAATATATGCTTCGTGTCATAATAACACTGCTCCACCCATCAAGCTAAACAAGCTTAGTTGCTCAAATACGAATCTGATATTATTAAAACAGAGTTGTTTAATTGGTCAGCTAAATGTTCCTAAATTAGTTTCGAAAATGCATGCTCACCGCTCGGGTGTGTATCTCTGTGTGTGGTCTGGTCAGCACGGTTTGGGAGGTGAACTTTGCATATGCAGGGGTTTATAGGGAGACACTCTCCGAGTTGAAACCGCAATGCATTCCATAGATAATCTGACTACTTTTTATGTTTTCATGAATCTCAGATTCTGAATAACATCATAATGATTATGAGCTTGCGCGCATGAAAAGAATAAAGCAGAACAATGCCATGGCTGCAAACTTAGCATTAAGGGACTGAAATCAAGTCTGGATGCAATGCAATGCAAACACTCTCCACCTACAGATTCATGCTCAGAATATGATCCTAACAGTGATTCGGAGCTAGAGGGAGACCTAAGTCAATGTAGCTCCCTAGTGGAGGAGTCAGAGGAAGATGCCCTATCTTATTCACCCATCAAGGTACTTGCTCTAACTTTCCAAGGTTACATTGCTCGCACATATCTTGCAACTGATGCTTTGCATTGCTTCTACTTTGTTGAACTGCCATTAGATTAGTTTACACATCGTGTATGTGAATACGCCCTGCCTATCCATTTTCAGTACATATTCCATCTATCATCATACCATATTTATCCATTCAAATGTTGTTCTTGTGTATCATACGTTCAAAAGGAAGAGGGCGATTGCTGATCATGGAGGAGCACAAGCAAAGTATTTGGAAAAGGTAGTGGCACCTGATAAATCAAATAGCCCATTAGGTGTAGTTGCAATATCACCTGACCCACAAAATACCCCAACTCTAGCAGACTCTAGCCCTACTACACTGGTCATTTTTGATGCCCCAACTCAGCAGACCCCAACTGCAGCAAACAGTATGATTATGCCAGTTGACATAGCACCAGGTGTACGACGCAAAACCCCCATTCCAGCAAAGAGTACACCAAATCCAGTTGCCAAATCCCTTTTCGAACCAGAGAGAGCCCCAATTGCAGCAAATAGGACCCATGTTCCATTTCTTCCCAGTTTAGAAGACGAAGCTTATGTTGTTGTCAGGAACTTTGTGCGCATCTTTCCTTCATGGAAAGATTATACCGCAGACACAGAACAATTTCCAGTCTTCCTCCGCAACTTACGCGTAAGTAATGTACTAATGTTATTCATGGTCATTACTGCATATGTTTCTGCTGACAGAAGACACAAGATTTCATTCTTTTAAATAGGCGAGGCGCAAACTGGATTGTGATGACGAGCAAGGGTTGGTTGCGCTTTTCAAGCACTCGTTGATGAAGTATCGTTCCTACCTGAGGCAAGCGCACTTCAATGGCAAGCCTTTGAACGAAATTTCTGTAAAGTCTCCGGTGCTACATTTATCCGACGGTGACTGGAATAATCTTGTTACACATTGGTCTCGGCTGCAGCGTAAGGTACTGTCTATGATATCACATCACAATTTGAACTACATTTTTGCATTTGCCTTAATGTCTCACTTGTACGAAAACTGTTAGCAGAAGAACATTCGTTCTCAAGGGACCACGGAATCTCGCAACTATACTGCACACTGCATTGCTCTTGTGAGTACCTCTTGCCCTGTATGACCATACTTACTTTCATAGTTGTTTGATTATGTAGCATCACTGCACATGTTAGCCTCCTAATTGTCCATTTGGTGGACATTATAAGATCCGTATGGACTCTTACATAAATTTAGAATCAACCCAATGCTTTTGAAGAGGTTTAGCTCTGCAGTCCTCTTGTAAGGACTGAACGTGGTCTATCACTGTACTTACATTAATAGCTACTCCCTCCGTCCCATAATATAAGAATGTTTTGTACAGTACACCAGTGTTCAAAACACTCATGTATTATGGGAAGAGGGATTGGTTCATTTTGTAGCATTCTGCATCTTATCTCCCTCGCCCACCATTTACTAAAAAAGATCAGATCTATATTTAATCTTACCAACAAGTAGAATACACAAACAATGCGAGTGCAGAAGTGTAGCCCATTGCTCTTGTCAGTACATTTTGTCCTGTAACGCTTGTACTTCCAGGGATTGGTAGTTGATTATGTAGCATCAATCTGCATCTTATCTTCATTATCCTCTATCCTTTCCAGTATTATCATATCTATAATTAGTCTCTACAAAATGTAGAGTACAGGCAATGCTTATGAAGAAGATTCTGTGCTGAAATTCTTGAGTTATCCTTCCCTTGCCATGGAGAAGGGCATTATAAAGCCGGTATTAACTGTTAATGTAAGTCAGTCCTTCTAAAGCCTTTATCCTCAACTGCTGTTTAATTTGCTCATACTCCCTATCATTTACTGCTGTTTAGTTTGTTGTTTCTACCAAAATGCATGTTCGTAAGAATCGTAAGTTCTAAGTTTTACTTGTAAAAGCAAATTCCTTATTCATACCATGCACATTACTTAATACTCCCTATATGTATGCTTGTTTTTGTGGATCTATAATCCAGTGTGTGGTGAAGCAGCCCACGTTTGCACCTTGTCATCTCCTGTTTTATCTTACTGATGTGGCTGATGATATGAACAACATGCCATGCACATTATCCAAAATAGATACAATGATTTTCTTTGCCCTTCATCTATGCTTGTTATGTTGACATGGTAATCCAGTAGTGTGGTGAAGCTCCCCGCATTATGAACAATGCCAAATTATGCTATTGATATTTTTCACATACTCTTTATTTTCTAATTTGAAATTGGATAGAATTGACAGAACAGTTATCATCTTTGTTTATACACATGCAAAACCTGTCATCTCTCTACTTTGTTTCAGGGTGATATGCCTGATGGCATGCACAAGTCTGCTGAAGGCTGTGAGACAAACCCAACATATATTGCAGCAAAGAAGGCAAAACATCTTGAAGATAGTGAGACAACCCCAAAGTCTTGTCTTGATGCAGTGTTCAAGTTACTTGAGACTAACAGTCAGACAAGCTCATAGAATTTGTTGTCTGAATCAGTTCGACTTCTTCAGTCCCAAGTTCTAGCAGAAAGGCATTCTGCAACTCAACTTCGACTTGAAGTCCTATCTCTAAGAAAGATTGCGGAGAACACCAATGAGAACCTCATCGCTAAACAGCTACACCTGGAAGCTATGACCGACATGCTAGGCCGGTCTCACAGCCTTGCTCAGCAGCTTGTGCAGCAGTTTCCCCGCAAGGCTAACCTTTCTTGAACTATCTTGGAAGTGGTCTCGGTTCAGTATTATTTTGTTACGCTGCAATGGTGCCCAGTTTTTGTAATCTTCTTCTTCGTTGCGCTTTATGATCACTGGTGGCAAACTTTGATGCCCAGTGGATGTAATATACCTTAAATCCTTTATTGTGTAGTGTAGGTTTATTCTTAGTTACTATGCCGTAATTTCTTTATTGTATAGAGTAGGTTGTTCTTAATTCCTACTAGTTACATAGCAGCCCGAAATGAACCCCGACCCATGATTGTGCGAATCAAATCACGGGCTTTTAACAAGCCAAAATTGTCTGGGTCCTTGTTTGGCCCAATCAGATATCGGCTGCGAGCAGGCCGGATGCAAACCGGGCCGTAGTTAGGCCCAACTATATGACGGGCTTTTAATAGGCCGAAATTAATATAGGGCCGAAATGTTAAACGGGCCCTTAACAGGCCAAAACAAATATCAGGCCGAATTACTAAGTGGGCCTTTAGCAAGTGGGCCCAAAAGCATAGTGTCCAGTTGACGGGCTGAATCTGATATGGGCCATAATTGAGCCCAAAGCCTCTTAAAGGGTCGGACCTGATCTGGGCCGTAATTTGGCCCAGAACGTGGTAGGCTTTTAACGGGCCGGACCTTATATGGGCCACTATTAGGCCCGGAGCATGGCAGGCCATTAATGGACCGGATCAAATATGGGCCGGCATTTGGCCCAAAACATGGCAGCCAGTTAATGGGCCGGCCTACTAGGGTCCTCAAAATCTTGTGGGCCTACAGCTGAGCCGGCCCATTAATGTCAGCGAAATCTCGTGGGCCTTTAGCTGGGCCGGCCCATTATGACCCGCAAGAATCTTGTGGGCCTTTACCTGGGCCGGCCCATTATGGCACACAAAAATCTTGTGGGCCTTTACCTGGGCCGGCCCATTATGGCCCACAAAATATTGTGGGCCTTTAGCTAGGCCAGCCCGTTATGGTCCGCAAAATCTCGTGGGCCTTCAGCTGGGTCGGCCCATTATGGTCCGCAAAATCTTGTGGGCCTTTAGTTGGGCCGGCCCATTTAAACTTGTTGGGCCATGCCACGTGTCGACGTATCATAGGCGCCTTCTGTCCAGTGAGTAGATGACATCTGTCCTGACGATGAGCCGACACATGTTTCCTCTAGCCAATGATGATTTTACACGTGGAAAATCCCCATTGGTCGGGGCTGTTAACGGGTTATCGGATCCAAAACCCGACCCGATAGCTTAACGGCGTTCCGTTACGGTGGATGCCACGTGTCGGTCACCCTTGACAAAAGCACTTCTGTGACGCGTGATTTATCGTCATGGAAGTGGACACTTCCGTGATGATAATTTTGGTAATGTCATGGAACACTTCTACGACAGCACAGGTATGACTATCTTGATTCTGTCATAAATTTGTCATGGATGTACATGCATGACAAAAAAAGGCGACCTACTGTGACAAACACGTATCATCACGGAAGTGTATTTTTTTGTAGTGGTAGCAGGCTAAAGCACTGATCTTAGAAAAATAAATAGGTATGCTAAACATTATGTTTGTAAACGTGGAAGTCTGTTGTATCAAACGATTATAACAAAACAGTATGGCAAGATGTGATGGTCTACTGCACTATGTGTGTCTCACTAGTAGTTGTAACAGGTGCTCATTCTGCTTGATGGTCTGAAATGCTTTTGTGGATTACCTGTGTTTACATAGTGTATTTTTTATCTGTAGCACTTGCAGACTTGTGAATCAATCAAGATGCATTTACAATCTTGATCATAAAAGCTTTTGTAAGATAAGCTTGTGTCTAACTTTGCTTCTGTTATTCTAGTTAATTGAAAAGGATCCAAACAAGGCAGTTCCATTGTTCTGGGCATCTATTAACAGTGGTGAACAATTCAAAGTGCATTGAAGGATATGGCTACTGTACTGAAACAAGCAAACCGGGCTGAAGAAGCCATCGATGCGATAAGATCCTTCTGTGGTCGTTGTCCAAATGAAGCTCGGGAGTCTCTTGAGAATATTCTTCTTGACCTATACAAGGTATCTCAGGCCTGTAAATTTACGTATATAAGCTAAACGTTTCTTATGAAGCCCACTTTTGATGTTTGATTATACTAGTAGATCCTGAACAGATTTAATATATTGCGCAAACCCATACAAAAAAGTCATCACCTAATAATAAACCCATATCACATTCATGTATGAATTGGTAGCCTAGTATTGATAAAAATCTTCGTTTGTGTTGAACCAGAAATGAAGTGGGACAAAAGAACAGATTGAAATGCCGACAGTGAAGCTGAGAATGGTTGATGAGGGTCTAGCTTCTGGCCGGTGGAAAGCAAAGCTGTCTAAATCTCATGGAAGAGTAGTCTATCTTTCTTTGAGGGATGAAAAGGCAAGGTAATAAAAGTCTTTCGTACATCTTCATTTGTCCCGCAAACACCATTCTAAGGCTCTGCTTTGCCTTGAAGGTTGTTGGGTAACCTCGCCTGGGCCTATATGCAGCCTAAAAACTATGAGAAGGCTTAAGTGTTCTATAGGTATATATCTCGGCCCTGAATTCGGCATCCACGGCCAAACCCAGGTAGCTACAAACTCCCCTCTGTTCTGTTTTAGACCAACTCTGTTTTCTTCTAGTCAAATAGACCGTAATACTAGTACGATTATGTAGCTAGAGAGATCATTGTTGGTTCTGATGCTTATTGATTGACACACCAAGTGTTGTTACTACTGATGATTACTAGCAATACAACAATAATATCTGCAACCAAAAGTTAAATTGAAATGACCTGAATTACCCAAACAATTAAACTGGATGGAGAATAGTTTAGGGTTTATCCTCCTCCATACTACGGACGGCGCCGCGTTCAAGGCCACTCACATGTTCTAGCTGAGAGTGCTTTAACTAAAAGGTTTCGTTGTCAAGAGGTGCCCCAGAGCTAGCCACTTGAGCCCGATCTCCATGGTATCGATCTCATCTTCCCACACCAGATCATCCAGTTCATCCTCCGGTAGTGTCAGATGTTCCAAAAGATCAGTCAGCCCTTTCGCCGTCCTTTCCTCATTACTCTCCATGCGTTCCGATCTTTGCCAATCAAACTCCATTGAAACCCTGGTTTTCCTATCTTGAACCAAGTCTAGTTTCCCCCTTGATCAACCCGAGAAGAAAGGAAGGAAGGAGGGGTATGGATAGGGATGGCAATGGGTCGGGTTTGGGGCGGGTGGAGCTGGTCCAAACCCAACCCATGACCCATCTTCATACCCTCTGCCCATCCACCAAATTATCCATGGGCACAACTTGTGCCCATGCCCAAACCCGCTGGATACCCACATACCCATGGAGCTCCATGGGCATAGAAAAGTTAGCATGAAGCCTTCCCAAAGATCAAATCAACTCATCATCATTCACTCACAAATGACAACATAAGCTACATGCATAAGTAGGTAACAAGTAATACAATGAGTCCTTAAGTGTGACATACCAGAGGTTGATTCTATAGCATATAGCTCATGGAACAAGTTGCATATTTCCTGCCATTTCCCATTGATTTGGTCTTTCTACTGTCACTGGCATATGGCCCCACATGTCATACGGGTATCCATTGGATATCCATGAAGCACAAACTATAACCATGCCCAACCCAGCTATTCGTGGGTATCCATATCCATGAACCCATGGGCAGAAATGTGCTCCATACCCTTGCCCAACCGGGTCGGGTATCCATGGGTATCCAGATCCATGGATAAAATTGCCATCCCTAGGTATGGAGGAGGGGGACTGGCTTTCACCGAAAGAACAAAACTCATGGCGATGGAGATCACCGGAGGACTAGAAAACCCTAGGCGACGCCATAGGGGAAAAAGGTGCCACTTGTTCCTTTTGCTGGGCTACTATTGCGGGCATGCTAAAGATGGGCTTGGTGATTTTTTTGGGCTTCATGTGGTGAGGCGGGCAATATTAGCAAAATACTCACCTTTTCCTTTCGGCCCGCTAATCGCTAACGAGTAAAATGAAATCGAGGGGAGGAGGGTGTGGTGGGCCTGAGACCCCCTTTTTTGAGACAACTGAGACCTCCTATCACTAGTGAAAAAACAGCTAGCCACAACTATCGTTGGTGGCGCGCCATTTCCTGTCAACGCCAGCACCATTTTTTTCAAATAGTGCTGGCGTAGGCCAAATCAGCATGTCAGCTTTACGTGCTTAGTGCTGGTGTTGCTTTTTTTGGATACACCACAAATCTGTTGGCCCATATGCACTCATCGTTTGGAATGCACTGGTAGCGTTGGATTTCTTTGCACGCCATAGTTAATTTGCTAGCGCTGACGTCCGTCTGCTTTGCACGCGAGAAACACTTTTTCCATTTGATCAAGTATTTTAAGTATTTAATTATTATACTAGTCACAAAATCATAAAATATTTATATTATGTTTTTTGTCATCATTAATTTTAATGTTTTTCTCAATTTAGGAATGTTATTTCTTTACTACCAGTTCAAATTTTGAGTCTTTTATTTTGTCAAGTCTTTCATCAATCTTAGTCTTTTTTATTTTTGCCTGTTATTAGCTATGGCGTTGCCCTTTTTCCAACCCAGCGATAATCTATCTGAGTCAACTTAGTAAAATACCTAAGTCACCGCTCTCTGTCATTTCACACCCCCCTTGGACCAAAGCCGCCGCAGCCCCGTCGATGCCCCGTTTCCACCCCGTCGCCGCCCCTCGCCGGCACCAAGGTTAGATCCACTACTCCTCCCATCGCATCTCCTTCCTCTCCACTCTCCCACGTCCTCCGTTCGTGGACACGCCACACGGCCAGGATCCATTGGGATTCATGTAGTTGATTAGAGGATTGCTTTAATCCAATTGCTATTGTGTAGAATCCGATATTTATAATAAATTTTGAATATAATCTGATTACTTGTGTGTCTCCCTCCATGGATTTTGTTTATTTGTGTATGCAATTACTAGTGTAGAATAACATACTTTGTTTATGTAGTGGTATGTTTGGTATAAATTCATGTAGTTGATTATAATTTGATTACTTGTGTTTCTCCCTTCATGGATTTTGTTTATTTGTGTATGCAATTACTAGTGTAGATTTATATACTTAGTTTATGTAGTGGTATGTTTGGTATAAATTGATTTACTAGTGTACAAAGTGTTTATATACTTAATTAGTTTCAATTATATTTTATGTAGAATGGCGTAGCCGTCACCATGTCCAGTGTGCAAGTCAAGGTGCGCAGCCGACCATGCAAGTGGCACGCTGTTTGGCATCTATTCCAGCCATGCTTTGTTCTTGCGGCGGTAAAGCATTACATGAACCTTCTAACAGTTTGTTCTTTTGTTTTTCTTGCTATTTCCCGTAATGCAATGTGTTTGTTTTTTGGTTTTTTTACGCAGATCGTCCCTTGCAATGTGAGATTGGAGTTTAATGAGCTCATTACCAAAGACACTATGATCTTCGACCCTCAGGGGGGGCTACACTATGGAGGTCCACAAGGGATGAAAAATATCCCGGATTGGAGGAGATGAATGGAATCGTTTCATCGCCCACATGCATCTCACTGGGGGTGAACTTATCAGCTTCACCTTCAGAAGACAACATCCAAGGCTGGATCTTATCTACATCAATTCGGAGGACGAAGATGATGACCCACTTGATGAAGCCCTCTATGCCAAAGTAATTAATCAGGCTAAGCGAGGATGAATTGGGCAACCTCTGGTACATACTACCTCCAGGTGATGACTACGTCGGATGTCATGGTATGTTACTTATTAATTAGTGTAGAAATTTGATATGCTTAGTGTTGAAATTTGATGATATGCTTAGTTGTGACATGCTTGTAGTAATTTTGTGGTATGCTTAGTGTATTAATGTTGTGATATGCTTAGTGTGTAGTAATGCGATATGCTTAGTGTACTAATGTGTTGTGATACATATATGCTTAGTGTAGAATTTGAGGATATGCTTAGTGTGTAGTAATGTGATATGCTTAGTGTAGAACGTGATGATATGCTCTTAGTGTGTAGTAATGTGACATGCTCATTTATCATATTTGTTTTTTTTCAGAAATTACCTAATAGGAGCCGGATGAAGCAGACATTGCTGGACTACGCCTTACCGCAAGGGGCTCCATCACAAATTGTGCTTACGCAATGGACATGGATGGTTGCACTGTGTTCAGCGCCGCGGGATGGAACAACTTCCTTGCTGGAAAGAATCTTCAGGTTGGACAGGCCATCTTAGTCACCATTAGGAACACCCGGCGCCATGGCTTGAGGATGACGATGGTGATTGACCTCATTCAAAACTATGTGTGTGGCACGGCAGTAGATGCTAAATGAACTGCTTATGTATTAGTGCTATGTACTAGTACTGTTTTAGCTCGTAATGTTTCTATTAACTGGTAATGTTTGTGAGATCAAGCTAGCAGCCACTTAAATATTAACTCGTAATTTTCCATTATCAAGTACTATTCTACTGTCTAATGTTATACAATATGTACTTAGTTTTTAATATGAAATGCTAACTCTTATATGGTGTTGAAAACCATTTTTTTGTGAATGTAGCGTTCGTTGCACGCCACTAGGTGAGTGAACATAGTGGCGGCGTTGCAAACATCGCACGCCAGTAACATGTATAATGCTGCTGGCGTAGCCTCCAGCACCATCATTATTTTTTTTAACAATGATGCCATATTGATGGCCTGGAGCTTCTACGCCAGCAAGATTGTTTTTGGCACACTATAGCTAGGTTTTTCTGCACTAGTGTATGTGCCGCTCTGTGCAGCAAATAATCACTATTTCGCATATGCGGGTCTGAAACTGGGCCGACCCATTAATATGGCGAACAACAACGCGATGCAGCTCAAACAAAAAGCAGTCTTCGCGGGAATTGGAAACCACACCCTCATGCTAACATGATATGGTACTCATTTTATAGCAGCGCCAAACATAAAGAACCCGCACCATAGATCTGAATAATTTCTGAAATTTCAAAAGCATTTTTTTGAAGAAACGAAGTGATCTGTGAAATGAAAACTATTTCTGAATTCACGAATAAAACTTAAAACTAAAATATTTTCAAAAATTAGGAACATTTTTTGAAATTTCAAAAAATGGAAATTAGAAAACAAGAACATTTTTGGAATTTTGTGAAGAAAAATTAAAACTCGTCAAAAAACGAAAAAATGAACATTATTTGAAATTTGCGAACAATTTATGAAAATGGGAACATTTTTTTGAAACGACTTAAAACCTTTTGAAAAGGTGCGAAACTTTTAAACAAAATCATTCGGAACATTTTTTTTAAAAAAGAACATTTATTAGAAGTTCCCTAATATTTTTTGAATTTATGAACAATTTATGAAAAGACGACATTTTTTTGAAAATTTGAAAGCTTTTTAAAAGCAGGGTGTATTTTTGAAATATAAGAACAATTTTCGAACATGAACCGAGCTTTAAAAAGATAAATAACCTTTAAAAAGAAAAAGGGGAAAGGAGAAAGAAATAAACATAAAACGAAAAAAGAAAAGAAAGTAGAAAAAGAAATAGAACAGGAAAAAGACAAAAAAAGAAAAAGACAAAAAAACGAAAAGATACAGCGAAACCAAGAAAAAAAGAAACAAAGAACCGGTTCAGGGAAACAAAGAACCAGGAAAACAGCTGGCTAGTTGTGGTAAAATGGCCCGGCCTATTTCTAGCGCCAAGGGGATTCGCTTGTGCGTTGCGCCGACTGTTCTACGCAGCGAGCAGCGAATGGCAAAACCGATCTACGAACACCAAGGGCCTACCCAAAACATGTAGTTTCTTCTAAAAATGTTCTTGTTTCTTAATAATTCTTTGGGTTTTTCCAATTTTGTTTATAAATTCAAAAAATATTCCCATTTGAAAAAAAGTTTTTAAAAAATTATACGTGTACTCCAATATTTTTTGATTTTTAAATTGTTTCTAAGAAGTGTTCTGGTTTTTTAAATTTTATTCATAAATTCAAGAAATATTTGTATTTTCAAAAATAGTTCAGGTTTTTAGTAAAATGTTCCTGTTTTTTCTAAAAGTTATTTAGAATGTCAACAAATGTTCCTATTTGAACTTTTCAAAAACAAGTTAAAAAGCGGTTTTGTTTTAACTGTGATTTTTTTTTGAAATGCGCACATTTTTCATAAAATGGGTTTTAAGGAAATATGGAAGCAACATTTGAAAATCTAAGCAATTTTTGCAATACAAAATGCCGCGGGAGATGGAAGGACTCAGCCCAAGCAAAAGCCCGTTCTTATGACTTGGTGCCAAGCTTTTTTGGGCAAAGCTGGAAGCACGGGCGAGCAACTGGATGTGGCCCTTCTCTCCTTAATATCGTGTTTGATGCTGTTTACATAAAATTATGGGCAGACGCTCACGCAAAACATTCAAGCATGAGCAATGGGTAGAACCAAATAATATTTGCAATTTTAGGAAAATCAGGTTTTAGAAAAATGTTTTTGTTTTTCAAGATTTGTTTGGGTTTTCCAATTTTTTTTCATAAAACCAAAAAAGTTTTCATTTTGAAAAAGGGTTTAAAGAATATCCGTGCTTTTCCAGAATTTTCGGTTTTTTAAAACTTTTTTCGTAAATTTATGAAGTATTCCAATTGATATATATTTTATGGTTTTCAAAAAAAGTTAGTGTTCTTTCTAGAATTGTGCAGCTTTTCAAATTTTGTTAGTAATTTTAAAAAATGTTCACATTTTGAAAATTGATTGGGTTTCTAAATAACAATTTGTATTTAAAATGCGCACAATTTTTGGAAAATGGTGTTTGTTGTTGAAAATTAGATGGAACTTTTGGAAACTTTTTTTTGGAAATTCCAAACATTTGTTGAACATCTGAACAAATTTGGAATTCCCTAACATTTTTTTAAATGCGAAATATTTTTTACATTGTAAATTGCCTGTTGAAAAATGCAAAAAAATGTTCCAAATCTGAATGAGTTTTTAAATTTCAAACATTTTATCAAAATTACAGAAATTTTGTAATTTTCATTTAGAAAAAATAAAAATAGAAACAGGAAAGATAAACCAAGAAACAAACAAACAGAAAAAAAATCGCATTGCAAAATTCAAAACAATGTTTTAGATCTGGCAGTGACTCCTAGTTTTTATAGATTGTGTATTATAATTAAACATCCAAGGTCGTCAGATTGTGTGGTGAATGGCGAGCGCTCACTTGTCTACGGTGGATGGTTTGATTCCTCTCACAGGCACATTTCTTTGCAATGTTTTTTCACTGTTTAGATCTCACATATGGTTCTTGTAATCCGCATTTCCTAATTCAACGATGAAACTCATCTGCTCATTTGGCGAATGACGATTGTTCACGAGTAGGAGGTGCATTATTCAATCCTCTACCGATTTTGTTTTTACAATGAATTTTCCACTGTTTACCTATGGCAATGGGCTGGTCCAGTCGGCAGCTGTCCCTGTGCGGCACATAGGAGCTCCCGGCTGCGACAAAATACAGTACCATCCCAGTTATTTTTTTCTTCAAAAGTCATAATATAGGTGAACGGACCACAAATCTAAGAAACGCACCTCCCTTTATTATTAGGTATTAGTAAGCATGCACCCGCAATGCATGTATCCTAATTTTATTAAAAACATGAACTCCGTTTGTGTTTTTACCGGAACATTTAAATGCCTGTCATATCCAATGATTTCAATGTAATAATTTATTTTTGATTAACTCATAGGCCTTGTTTGGCCGGTGAAAGACTTGCATTGTTGAAATGTTGTGATCCCAAAATTTCGAAAACAAAATGAAAAACCTCGCGCATGTAACACACGATCAATACACATGTCTTCACATAAAATTAACGATCACATAAGTGTATTGTAATTGTTACTTATTACAAAAGTACTTAAAAATAACAACTAAGCAACATTATCTAGTAATCATTATTTGATGATGATCCCCTCTGGAAGGTCCATCTTTTGATGCGATCTATAATGCTTCGTTCTAAGACTGGAATATTATTTAGAGCTTCATTCTCTTCATACTTCAAAATATGAAACAAAAGTCACTTCTTCGGTCCAAAATCATCTTACATATGCATTATATAATATTGTTATTAAAAAAATGTGTAACATGTATAGAAATGAGCATGGTGTCTATACTTACATTGGGTACTGGAAAATGTAGCATTCCATCGTGCATGAGTGCATTAAATTGAAAACCAAATAACCAGAGAGGTGACTGCATGTTTGAAATGTTACATGCGAGTTGAATGAATCAACTAAGATTGTGATGTATTGACAAGATTCTTACCTGTATGATTTTGTGGGAACAGCGGGAACTTTGCATCCCCATATCAAGATGTCACCCTTGAAGGCAGGGTTTGCAACTTGGAGTGTAAGGTTTAGATCGTTGACCATAGTTTCAGTATATGCTTTTCGAAAGTAGGTATTGAAAGAGGATCCAAAATAGAGACAACTTTTTTATGTTGGTCCAAGACAAACAATAAAAAAGCCCAGGAATATCACAAGGCAATAAAATCTGCGATGATACATACATTTAGAAATACATCGATCATCATCATTCATTAAGACCAAATAAACAATGAATTTGAATTCAAATCTTACCTTATCACATTTTGAGATATGATACTCATTACTATCAGACCAGCTATCAAACAGTTGTGCCAACATAGCAATGTCCATACCGTCACAATGACTTGGGACTCGTGCATAGTGGGATATAGACTACAATAATATAAGAAACCATTAGTGGAACAAGGCAAAATGTAATATGTGATTATAATAACTTACACAGAATCGTAGATCCATATAGTGTACTGGGACGTTTCTAGCAAGCTGGACGCCGTGGCATGCTAGTATCCGCACAACCATATTAAAACAATCAACATCCATGAACTCATCACTCTTTAATATGTTTTAATTGTCTCAAGTTTAAACTAATAACATAAGGTTGAGAGCTTTCACCCATTCGCTCCTTTGAAATGGGAATTCTGTCAACTATAATTATACAAGAGTAATAATTTATTAGAAACAAAAATGAACTAAAAAAATGTGTCTTACTCTAGCAAAGGGACATCTACTAAAAAATGTGTCAAAAATATTTATATAGGTGAACGGACCAAAAAATAGGAGAAACACACCTCCCTTTATTATTAGGTATAGGTGTCTTTATTTTTCAATAGTCCAGCACATCTGCGTGTAAAAATCTGGATCTGATATGTTTTCAATTGCAAAGTACAAGTGGGGATCAGGAGAGATAGTCAATCGTAGATGAATAGTTAGAAGGGTGATTGTATACCCTCATCTACTATAACTAAGTAGTTGATCCCCACTGACATATTTATGTTAGCATGCAAGTATGTTACCTCAACATGTATAGGACAAAGCCTACCTCACATGCAACCACACATGCAAAAAGATTCAATATTTTAAATTAAATTATGCTACCTCTACTCAATAAATAATTTAGAATAGATGTATTTTAGTTTTAGTTACTACCTCCGTTGCAAAATAGGTGGCGTGGTTTCAGTTTCACATTATTTTGGAACGGAGGGGAGGAAGTATTAAGTTATTTGTTTAAATATTCGAGTGTGTATAACTAAATCTCATTGAAATACATTGTAAACAATTTTCGCAACGGCGTGTCGGGTATCATCTAGTTTCAACAGAGATCAAACCCAGTTTTGATAATATATGTCTCATGCATATAAACGGAATATTTGAGATGCATGTGGTGAGATTTTTTTTCAATCTCAGAGTTGTTGGCTTAGTCACTTAGAGCTACTCATTTTACAACAAAGGCCAGATTTTATTGGCTGAAAATGAATCACTAAGAGGATACAAACATAGTGAATACACACACGGTCTCTGCATAGCTGGGATGCACACAACCAACAACAATGCACTGATGACTCACAAGTATAGGGGGTCAATTGTAGTCCTTTCGATAAGTAAGAGTGTTGAACCCAACGAGGAGCAAAAGGAAATGATAAGCGGTTTTCAGTAAGGTATTTTCTGCAAGCACTGAAATTATCGGTAACGAGTAGTTTGATGGCAAGATAATTTGTAACGAGCAATAAGTAGTAACGGTAACAAAATTGCAGCAAGGTAGCCCAATCCTTTTTTAGCAAAGGACAGGCCGAAACAATCTCTTATAATAAGCAAAGCGTTCTTGATGACACATGGAAATTTCATCTAGTCACTTTCATCATGTTTGTTTGATTCGCGTTCGCTACTTCGATAATTTGATATGTGTGTGGACCGGTGCTTGGGTGCTGTTCTTAGTTTAACAAGCCTCCCACTTACGATTAACCCCTCTTGCAGGCATCCGCAACTACGAAAGAAGAATTAAGATAAATGTAACCATAGCATGGAACATATGGATCCAAACCAGCCCCTTACGGAATAGGGCATAAAGTAGGGTTTAAGCTTCTATCACTCTAATAACTACTCCACAATGCATATTCCCTTAGGCCCAAAGATGATGAAGTGTCATGTACTCGACGTTCACATAACACTACTAAGAGAAACAACAACATATATATCATCAAAATATCGAACGAATAGCAAATTCACATTATTACTTATGACAAGACTTCTCACATGTACTCAAGAACAAAAGTAACTACTCACAAATCATATTCATGTCCAAGATCATAGGGGTATTGAATATTATAATGGATCTAAACATATAATCTTTCACCAAATAAACCAACTAGCATCAACTACAAGATGTAATCAACACTACTAGCAACCTACAGGTACCAATCCAAGGTTTTGATACAAAGATACAAGAGATGAACTAGGATTTGAGATGAGAAGGTGCTAGTGAAGATGTTGATGAAGATTAATCCTCCCACGATGAGAGGGTTGTTGATGATGATGATGACTTCGATTTCCCGCTCCCGGAGTGAAGTATCCCTGGCGGAATCGCTCTATCGGAGAGCAAAAGTGCTCCTGCCCAAGTTCCGCCTTGAGACGGCGGTGTTCCGTCTCGAAAGTCATCTCCTTATTTTTTTTCAAGGGCAAATGGGCTTATATACCAAAAGATGGGCACCAGAGGCTGGCCAGGGGCCCCACGAGCCACCAGGGTGCGCCCTCGTGCCTCGTGGGCACCTGGGTGCCCCCTCTGGTATTTCTTTCTTCTAGTATTTTTTATTTATTCCAAAATAATTCTTCGTAAAATTTTAGCTCATTTGGAGATATGCAGAATAGGTATCTCTGACATAGCTTTTTCAGGTCCAGAATTCCAGCTGTCGGAGTCTCCCTCTTCATGTAAATCTTGCAAATTAAGAGAGAAAATGAATTAGAATTGCTCCAAAAAGTGTTATTGATTAAAAACACTATAAATAATAGTAGGAAAACATGATGCAAAATGGACGTATCACGCACATATATAAAAAATATGGCAGCAAATAGCAAAGTCGTATACGGCCAAAATTATGCATAGGGGCGAGAAAAGGAAAAGGAGAAAACACCAAAGTGACCAGATCCACAATTAACAAAGTACAACAATGGTCATATCCACACCAACCATCTCATGACACCATATAGAAGACGGGTTTTTTCAACAACAACCCCTTCTGGAAGGGGAGCAACGCGCATTGGATCCAACCACCCAAGGCCAGAATCTAATTTTTAACCCTAAAGAACTAATCCGAGCAACGCCTTCAATAAAGTAAGGACGTAAAAACATCTCCATTACCAGATATAATCACCTCGGGTCAGACCTAGGCTTTCACCCTGAAGCTCGAGTAGCACCACCATTGTTGCTAGTCATGTGTTGTCACCGCCATTTTTCCACAACCAGCACGTGCATGAGATGTGATCCCCGCCACCGGACACCCATTCCTCCATGTCCACCCATTGTTCATCGTTTGCATCTCAACGTTGATGTCAGCCATCAGATCTGAAGGGACGAACCCTCATGAACAACTTTCAGTGGCCACCGCGCCGCAGCGAGGCGCTTCCAAGCTTACTTGGATTAGCACGAGGCAAGCAATGAGCAACAGCCTATAGCCTAAGGCGGGACAACCGTAGTCCATTTTCCACGCAACTGTCATACATTGCTGGCTAGCAAGGGAAGCGTTGCAATGTCATACCTTTAGTTCCGGGAGATGGGACACGAAAGAAAAGGAAAGCACGAGTTCCATATGCTATGTGACATCGGCTAGCAGTAGGCGTACTACAACGTTGCACAGTCAACTCCAGGGATGTGCACTGCAGCCACCATCACCAAGTTCTAAGATTCAGAAGTCTTGATGGGAAGGGAGGGATGGCAAGAGAGGAATGGGACACGACCTAGAGACCCTGCCACCATCGGTTGGCCGGTAGGAGGCTGCCGCTGGCAGTGGGGAGGAGAGAAGCAGCCAAAGGATGCGGTTTTTTGGTTGTGGAAGCTAGTTGCCTCATTCTAGGGTTATCCCGACTATGAATCAGAGGTAGCTGAGCTACAAAACAAGATGATTCAAAGTTGGTCAAATGGATAAGATGAGTGTGTATGTGTTCATAGGGTGAGTATATATATGCATGTGTATGAGCACATGCATAATGTGTTTTTCAAAAGAGATTCAAGTTCAAGAGATATCATCTTCTTTGGGAAATTGAAGGGTTTACGTTCCTATATAACATGCTAACATGCATGAGATGGCTAGTGTGAGCAATGACGGCGTGCCTATGAACTTTTCTTTAGCTGGTGTATTTTTTTGAAAGTTTATACTTGTCACGGTCATCGGCTCATCGCAAGTGTAGTTTCAAGACCATTTCAAAGAACAGATATGTAGTCTCAAGACTTTTTTGAAAACGAAAGATAAGATATCCAAAATATTTTCTCTACATATATTCAAATATCCTTAGCAAAATAAACTTGTATTGTATTTTTCTTGTTGCAGTTTATCCTGTGATGTGTGGTCACAGCAGCCCTGTATGCTTGCAAGAAACGGAGTTGAGGATGGGATGTCGAGCTGAGTTGATGATTGAGGGAGGAAATGACAACCCGTGCATCAAGGTCATGGTGGGCCAGTATGCCCAAGGTCACATGAGTGGCTGCGTGGAAGAGGAGGTGTGCGCGTCGGACGTGCTTTCGCATGCAAATGAGTCCTACCCATGTACTCCTCATGCATGTGGATTCCCACTGCAAACGTTTGATGTCCCATTGTCGGGTGGCCCCTCCAGTGCTAGTCATGGCATGGGGGATTCATGCACGGTGCATTTTTGGTCTTCCATGCACAAAAAGATCACATCAGTGTTACCATGGCCTTACAATCGCACTTGCAAGAAGAGGAACGCCGTCCTGGTGGGGTTCATGCCTAGACGCAGCACTCACGTAGCTCGGTGCAAGCGTGGGGAGGATGGAATTCCAATACATGAGCGCATGCTTGTTTCCAGGCTGGGTTTGGCTCATTAGGCGAGTAGATCGATGATTAGGCTCTTCAGGCTTATGTTCTCCAAGCCTCTCTCCTCCACACAAATCGCGACTATACATGCACTGTATGGATGGGAGCCCGAGCCTAGCTCGATTCCTGGCTTGGAGGGACAGGGTGTTGGTGTGTAGCATGCCATTCTTGGTGGCACTTGTTGTGTGGAATGTGAGAGGTCTAAATGCCCCAGCTAGACGAAGTGCCATCTTCCAGCTCTTATCTTTGGTGAGTGAGAGAATTGTTTGTCTCCAAGAGACCAAGATGGAGGTTGTAACATATCAACTCATGCATGAGTGCTTTGGCAATAGACTTGACATGTTTCTTTATCTCCCAGCCCTGGGAACACGCGGGGGCATACTGATTTGTCTAGGATTCATATTGTGGTATTCTTGTCCAATGTGCATAGGACGGAGAACATCCTCACAACCATGGTGAAAACCAATGGTGGGTGAGGTTTAGTGGCTAACTGGGGTTTATGGTCTGCAGTTGGATCATGAGAAAATTGAGTTTCTTGCCGAGATCAAAGACCACAGAGACCTGCATGCCGGCCCGTGGGCTCTCATGGGCAATTTCAATCTTATCTTGGACCCGTGGGACAAGAACAATAGCAATGTCACCAGGAGGATGAAGGCCAGATTTTAGCACTTGATCAATGAGCTAGAACTAAAGGAGGTTAGCACAACCACCTCTGATCATTGGTTGTTTGTGAAGCCCTCGATTCAATCGTACACTAATCATACACGCAAATGTGTACGATCAAGATCAGGGACTCACAGGAAGATATCACAACACAACTCTAAAAATAAAATAAGTACTACAAGAATCATGTTACAAGTCAGGGGCCTCAAGGGCTCGCATACATAAGCTCGATCACAGACGAGTCAGCGGAAGCAACAATATCTGAGTACAGATATAAGGTTAAACAAGTTTGCCTTAAGAAGGCTAGCACAAAAGTAGCAACGATCGAAAAGGCAAGGCCTCCTGCCTGGGACCTCCTAACTACTCATCGAAGTCAAACTCCACGTAGAATCATCCTCGGGATCCTCTGGCTCCTGGACTCCATCATATGATCGCAGTAACCGGGAAAAGGGGAAAAAGAAGTAGGAAAGCAACCGTGAGTACTCATCCAAAGTACCCGCAAGCAAGGATCTACACTACATATGCATTGGTATCAATGAAATGGGTAGTATCTGTGGACTGAACTGTAGAATGCCAGAATAAGAAGGGGGATAGCTAGTCCTATTGAAGACTACACTTCTGGCAGCCTCCATCTTGAAGCAGTAGAAGAGAATAGATGGGAAGTTCATGAAGTATCATCGTATAGCATAATCCTACCCGGAGATCCTCTCCTCGTCCTATGAGAGAGCGATCACCGGGTTGTATCTGGCACTTAGAAGGGTGTGTTATATTAAGTATCCGGTTCTAGTTGTCATAAGGTCAAGGTACAACTTGTTGGGGAACGTTGCAGAAAATTAAAATTTTTCCTACGGTTTCACCAAGATCCATCTATGAGTTCATCTAAGCAACGAGTCGAGGGAGTGAGTTTGCATCTACATACCACTTGTAGATCGCGTGCGGAAGCTTGCAAGGTGATGATGGAGTCGTACTCGACGTGATTCGAATCACCGATGACCAAGTGCTGAACGGACAGCACCTTCGCGTTCAACACACGTACGGGACGGGAGACGTCTCCTCCTTCTTGATCCAGCAAGGGGGAAGGAGAGGTTGAGGAAGACAGCTCCACCGGCAGCACGACGGCGTGGTGATGGTGGAGAAGCAGTACTCCGACAGGGCTTCGCCGAGCACACAACGGAGGAGGAGAGGTGTTGGGGAGGGGAGGGCTGCGCCTTGGAGGGTGGTCCGGCTGCCCTCCCCTCACCCCTCTATTTATAGGGGGAAGGGAGAAGGGGGCTGGCCCCTCTAGATCCCATCTAGAGGGGGGGCGGCGGCCAAGGGGAGAGGGGGAGAGGGTGGCTTGCCCCCCAAGCCAAGGGGGGCGCCCCTTCTAGGGTACCCCCCTCAACCCTAGGCGCAAGGGCCCAAGGGAGGGGGTGCGCCCAGCCCACCAGGGGCTGGCTCCCTGCCCCATGCAGCCCATGTGGTCCCCCGGGAGGGGTGGCCCCTCCCGGTGGACCCCCGGAACCCTTCCGGTGGCCCCGGTACAATACCGGTATGACCCCGAAACTTCCCGGTGCCCGTTTGACAACTTCCCATATATAAATCTTTACCTCCGGACCCTTCCGGAGCTCCTCGTGACGTCCGGGATCCCATCCGGGACTCCGAACAACATTCGGTAGTCACATACTAGTCTTCCTAATAACCCTAGCGTCACCGAACCTTAAGTGTGTAGACCCTACGGGTTCGGGAGACATGCAGACATGACCGAGACGCTCTCAGGTCAATAACCAACAGCGGGATCTGGATACCCATGATGGCTCCCACATGCTCCTCGATGTTGTCATCGGATGAACCACGATGTCGAGGATTCGATCAAACCATGTATACAATTCCCTTTGTCAATCGGTACGTTACTTGCCCGAGACTCGATCGTCGGTATCCCAATACCTTGTTCAGTCTCGTTACCGGCAAGTCACTTTACTCGTACCGTAATGCATGATCCCGTGTCCAACACCTTGGTCACATTGAGCTCATTATGATGATGCATTACCGAGTGGGCCCAGAGATACCTCTCCGTCATACGGAGTGACAAATCCCAGTCTCGATCCGTGTCAACCCAACAGATACTTTCGGAGATACCTGTAATGCACCTTTATAGTCACCCAGTTACGTTGTGACGTTTGATACACCCAAGGCACTCTTACGGTATCCGGGAGTTACACGATCTCATGGTCGAAGGAAGAGATACTTGACATTGGCAAAGCTCTAGCAAAACGAACTACACGATCTTTTATGCTATGCTTAGGATTGGGTCTTGTCCATCACATCATTCTCCTAATGATGTGATCCCGTTATCAACGACATCCAATGTCCATAGTCAGGAAACCATGACTATCTGTTGATCACAACGAGCTAGTCAACTAGAGGCTCACCAGGGACATATTGTGGTCTAAGTATTCACACGTGTATTACGATTTCCGAATAATACAGTTATAGCATGAACAAAAGACAATTATCATGAACATTGAAATATAATAATACTTTTATTATTGCCTCTAGGGCATATTTCCAACAGTCTCCCACTTGCACTAGAGTCACCAATCTAGTTACATTGTGATGAATCGAACACCCATAGAGTTCTGGTGTTGATCATGTTTTGCACGCGAGAGAGGTTTAGTCAGCGGATCTGCGACATTCAGATCCGTGTGCACTTTGCAAATCTCTATGTCTCCATCTTGAACATTTTCACAGATGGAGTTGAAACGACGCTTGATGTGCCTGGTCTTCTTGTGAAACCTGGGCTCCTTGGCAAGGGCAATAGCTCCAGTGTTGTCACAGAAGAGTTTGATTGGCCCTGACCCATTGGGTATGACTCCTAGGTCGGTGATGAACTCCTTCACCCAAATCGCTTCATGCGCTGCCTCCGAGGCTGCCATGTACTCCGCTTCACACGTAGATCCCGCCACGACGCTCTGCTTGCAGCTGCACCAGCTTACTGCTCCACCATTCAACATATACACGTATCCGGTTTGTGACTTAGAGTCATCCAGATCTGAGTCGAAGCTAGCGTCGACGTAACCCTTTACGACGAGCTCTTCATCTCCTCCATAAACGAGAAACATGTCCTTCGTTCTTTTCAGGTACTTCAGGATATTCTTGACCGCTGTCCAGTGTTCCTTGCCGGGATTACTTTGGTATCTTGCTACCAAACTTACGGCAAGGTTTACATCGGGTCTGGTACACAGCATGGCATACATAATAGATCCTATGGCTGAAGCATAGGGGATGACACTCATCTCTTCTTTATCTTTTGCCGTGGTCGGTGACTGAGCCGAGCTCAGTCTCACACCTTGTAACATAGGTAAGAACCCCTTCTTGGACTGATCCATTTTGAACCTCTTCAAAATCTTATCAAGGTATGTGCTTTGTGAAAGACCTATGAGGCGTCTCGATCTATCTCTATAGATCTTGATGCCTAATATATAAGCAGCTTCTCCAAGGTCCTTCATTGAAAAACACTTATTCAAGTAGGCCTTAATGCTATCCAAAAGTTCTATATCATTTCCCATCAAAAGTATGTCATCTACATATAATATGAGAAATGCTACAGAGCTCCCACTCACTTTCTTGTAAACGCAGGCTTCTCCATAAGTCTGCGCAAACCCAAACGCTTTGATCATCTCATCAAAGCGAATGTTCCAACTCCGAGATGCTTGCACCAGTCCATAAATGGATCGCTGGAGCTTGCATACTTTGTTAGCGTTCCGAGGATCGACAAAACCTTCCGGCTGCATCATATACAGCTCTTCCTTAAGATGTCCGTTAAGGAATGCCGTTTTGACGTCCATCTGCCATATCTCATAATCATAGTATGCGGCAATTGCTAACATGATTCGGAAAGACTTCAGCTTCGCTACGGGAGAGAAAGTCTCGTTGTAGTCAATCCCTTGAACTTGTCGATAACCCTTAGCGACAAGTCGAGCCTTATAGATGGTAACATTACCATCCGCGTCCGTCTTCTTCTTAAAAATCCATTTGTTTTCTATCGCTCGCCGATCATCGGGCAAGTCTGTCAAAGTCCATACTTTGTTTTCATACATGGATTCTATCTCAGATTTCATGGCTTCAAGCCATTTGTTGGAATCCGGGCCCGCCATCGCTTCTTCATAGTTCGAAGGTTCATTGTTGTCTAACAACATGATTTCCAGGACAGGGTTGCCGTACCACTCTGGTGCGGAACGTGTCCTTGTGGACCTACGAAGTTCAGTAGTAACTTGATCCGAAGTACCTTGATCATCATCATTGTTTTCCTCTTCAGTTGGTGTGGGCATCACAGGAACGGTTTCCTGCGCTGCGCCACTTTCCCGTTCAAGAGGTAGTACTTCATCGAGTTCTACTTTCCTCCCACTTACTTCTTTCGAGAGAAACTCTTTTTCCAGAAAGCATCCATTCTTGGCAACAAAGATCTTGCCTTCGGATCTTAAGTAGAAGGTATACCCGACAGTTTCCTTAGGTATCCTATGAATACGCATTTTTTCGACTTGGGTTCGAGCTTTTCAGGTTGAAGTTTCTTGACATAAGCATCGCATCCCCAAACTTTTAGAAACGACAGCTTAGGTTTCTTTCCAAACCATAATTCATACGGTGTCGTCTCAACGGATTTAGACGGTGCCCTATTTAAAGTGAATGTAGCTGTCTCTAGAGTGTATCCCCAAAATGATAGCGGTAAATCGGTAAGAGACATCATAGACCACACCATATCCAATAGAGTGAGATTACGATGTTCGGACACACCGTTTCGCTGAGGTGTTCCAGGCGGCGTTAGTTGTGAAACGATTCCACATTTCCTTAAGTGTGTACCAAATTCGTGACTTAAGTATTCTCCTCCACGATCTGATCGTAAGAATTTTATCTTTCGGTCACGTTGATTCTCTACCTCACTCTGAAATTCCTTGAACTTTTCAAAGGTCTCAGAGTTGTGTTTCATTAAGTAGACATACCCATATCTACTCAAGTCATCAATGAGAGTGAGAACATAACGATATCCTCCGCGAGCCTCAACGCTCATTGGACCGCACACATCGGTATGTATGATTTCCAACAAGTTGGTTGCTCGCTCCATTGTTCCGGAGAACGGAGTCTTGGTTATTTTGCCCAAGAGGCATGGTTCGCATGTGTCAAACGATTCATAATCAAGAGACTCCAAAAGTCCATCAGCATGGAGCTTCTTCATGCGCTTGACACCAATGTGACCAAGGCGGCAGTGCCACAAGTATGTGGGACTATCGTTATCAACTTTACATCTTTTGGCATCCACACTATGAACATGTGTAACATTATGCTCGAGATTCATTAAGAATAAACCATTGACCATCGGAGCATGACCATAAAACATATCTCTCATATAAATCGAACAACCATTATTCTCAGACTTAAATGAGTAGCCATCTCGTATTAAACGAGATCCAGATACAATGTTCATGCTCAAACATGGCACTAAATAACAATTATTAAGGTTCAAAACTAATCCCGTAGGTAAATGTAGAGGCAGCGTGCCGACGGCGATCACATCGACTCTGGAACCATTCCCGACGCGCATAGTCACCTCGTCCTTCGCCAGTCTCCGTTTATTTCGGAGCTCCTGCTGTGAGTTACAAATATGAGCAACGGCACCGGTATCAAATACCCAGGAGTTACTACGAGTACTGGTAAGGTACACATCAATCACATGTATATCAAATATACCTTTGGTGTTGCCGGCCTTCTTATCCGCTAAGTATTTGGGGCAGTTCCGCTTCCAGTGACCCTTCCCCTTGCAATAAAAGCACTCAGTCTCAGGCTTGGGTCCATTCTTTGACTTCTTCCCGGCAACAGGCTTACCGGGCGCGGCAACATCTTTGCCGTCCTTCTTGAAGTTCTTCTTACCCTTGCCCTTCTTAAACTTAGTGGTCTTATTGACCATCAACACTTGATGTTCTTTCTTGATTTCAGCCTCTGCTGACTTCAGCATCGAGAACACTTCAGGAATGGTCTTTACCATCCCCTGCATGTTGTAGTTCATCACAAAGCTCTTGTAGCTTGGTGGGAGCGACTGGAGGATTCTGTCAATGACCGCCTCATCTGGGAGGTTTATGTTCAGCTGGGTCATACGGTTGTGCAACCCAGACATCTTCAGGATGTGCTCACTGACAGAACTGTTTTCCTCCATCTTACAACTGTAGAACTTGTCAGAGACATCATATCTCTCGACCCGGGCATGAGCTTGGAAAACTAGTTTCAGCTCTTCGAACATCTCATATGCTCCGTGGTGCTCAAAACGCTTTTGGAGCCCCGGTTCTAAGTTGTAAAGCATGCCGCACTGAACGAGGGAGTAATCATCAGCACGAGCTTGCCAAGCGTTCATAACGTCTTGGTTCTCTGGGACGGGAGCGTCACCTAGCGGTCCTTCTAGAACATATTGCTTTCTGGCAGCTATGAGGATGATCCTCAGGTTCCGGACCCAGTCCGTATAGTTGCTACCATCATCTTTCAGCTTGGTTTTCTCTAGGAACGCGTTGAAGTTCATGTTGACATTAGCGTTGGCCATTGATCTACAAGACATATTTGCAAAGGTTTTAGACTAAGTTCATGATAATAAAGTTCTAATCAAATTATGAACTCCCACTTAGATTAGACATCCCTCTAGTCATCTAAGTGTTACACGATCCGAGTCGACTAGCCCGTGTCCGATCATCACGTGAGACAGACTAGTCATCGTCGGTGAACATCTTCATGTTGATCGTATCTTCCATACGACTCGTGTTCGACCTTTCGGTCTCCGTGTTCCGAGGCCATGTCTGTGCATGCTAGGCTCGTCAAGTTAACCCTAAGTGTTTTCGCTGTGTAAAACTGTCTTACACCCGTTGTATGTGAACGTAAGAATCCATCACACCCGATCATCACGTGGTGCTTAGAAGCGACGAACTATAGCAACGGTGCACAGTTAGGGGAGAACACTTCTTGAAATTTTGTAAGGGATCATCTTATTTACTACCGTCGTCCTAAGTAAACAAGATGCATAAACATAATAAACATCACATGCAATTATATAGTTGTGACATGATATGGCCAATATCATAAAGCTCCATTGATCTCCATCTTCGGGGCTCCATGATCATCTTGTCACCGGCTTGACACCATGATCTCCATCATCATGATCTCCATCATCGTGTCTTCATGAAGTTGTCACGCCAATGACTACTTCTACTTCTATGACTAACGTTTAGCAATAAAGTAAAGTAGTTTACATGGCGTTATTCAATGACACGCAGGTCATACAAAAAATAAAGACAACTCCTATGGCTCCTGCCGGTTGTCATACTCATCGACATGCAAGTCGTGAATCCTATTACAAGAACATGATCTCATACATCACAATTCATCATTCATCACAACTTCTGGCCATATCACATCACATGATCAATCGCTGCAAAAACAAGTTAGACGTCCTCTAATTGTTGTTGCATCTTTTACGTGGCTGCGATTGGGTTCTAGCAAGAACGTTTTCTTACCTACGAATCACCACAACGTGATTTTGTCAACTTCTATTTACCCTTCATAAGGGCCCTGTTCATCGAATCCGCTCCAACTAAAGTGGGAGAGACAGTCACCCGCCAGCCACCTTATGCAACTAGTGCATGTCAATCGGTGGAACCGGTCTCACGTAAGCGTACGTGTAAGGTTGGTCCGGGCCGCTTCATCCCACAATACCGTTGAGCAAGAAAAGACTAGTAGAGGCAAGTAAGTTGACAAGATCCACGCCCACAACAAATTGTGTTCTACTCGTGCATTAGAGAACTACGCATAGACCTAGCTCATGATGCCACTGTTGGGGAACGTTGCAGAAAATTAAAATTTTTCCTACGGTTTCACCAAGATCCATCTATGAGTTCATCTAAGCAACGAGTCGAGGGAGTGAGTTTGCATCTACATACCACTTGTAGATCGCGTGCGGAAGCTTGCAAGGTGATGATGGAGTCGTACTCGACGTGATTCGAATCACCGATGACCAAGTGTTGAACGGACAGCACCTCCGCATTCAACACACGTACGGGACGGGAGACGTCTCCTCCTTCTTGATCCAGCAAGGGGGAAGGAGAGGTTGAGGAAGACAGCTCCACCGGCAGCACAACGGCGTGGTGATGGTGGAGAAGCAGTACTCCGACAGGGCTTCGCCGAGCACACAACGGAGGAGGAGAGGTGTTGGGGAGGGGAGGGATGCGCCTTGGAGGGTGGTCCGGCTGCCCTCCCCTCATCCCTCTATTTATAGGGGGAAGGGAGAAGGGGGCCGGCCCCTCTAGATCCCATCTAGAGGGGGGGCGGCGGCCAAGGGGAGAGGGGGAGAGGGTGGCTTGCCCCCCAAGCCAAGGGGGGCGCCCCCTCTAGGGTTCCCCCCTCAACCCTAGGCGCAAGGGCCCAAGGGAGGGGGTGCGCCCAGCCCACCAGGGGCTGGCTCCCTGCCCCACGCAGCCCATGTGGTCCCCCGGGAGGGGTGGCCCCTCCCGGTGGACCCCCGGAACCCTTCCGGTGGCCCCGGTACAATACCGGTATGACCCCGAAACTTCCCGGTGCCCGTTTGACAACTTCCCATATATAAATCTTTACCTCCGGACCCTTCCGGAGCTCCTCGTGACGTCCGGGATCCCATCCGGGACTCCGAACAACATTCGGTAGTCACATACTAGTCTTCCTAATTACCCTAGCGTCACCGAACCTTAAGTGTGTAGACCCTACGGGTTCGGGAGACATGCAGACATGACCGAGACGCTCTCAGGTCAATAACCAACAGCGGGATCTGGATACCCATGATGGCTCCCACATGCTCCTCGATGTTGTCATCGGATGAACCACGATGTCGAGGATTCGATCAAACCCTGTATACAATTCCCTTTGTCAATCGGTACGTTACTTGCCCGAGACTCGATCGTCGGTATCCCAATACCTTGTTCAGTCTCGTTACCGGCAAGTCACTTTACTCGTACCGTAATGCATGATCCCGTGTCCAACACCTTGGTCACATTGAGCTCATTATGATGATGCATTACCGAGTGGGCCCAGAGATACCTCTCTGTCATACGGAGTGACAAATCCCAGTCTCGATCCGTGTCAACCCAACAGATACTTTCGGAGATACCTGTAATGCACCTTTATAGTCACCCAGTTACATTGTGACGTTTGATACACCCAAGGCACTCTTACGGTATCCGGGAGTTACACGATCTCATGGTCGAAGGAAGAGATACTTGACATTGGCAAAGCTCTAGCAAAACGAACTACACGATCTTTTATGCTATGCTTAGGATTGGGTCTTGTCCATCACATCATTCTCCTAATGATGTGATCCCGTTATCAACGACATCCAATGTCCATAGTCAGGAAACCATGACTATCTGTTGATCACAACGAGCTAGTCAACTAGAGGCTCACCAGGGACATATTGTGGTCTAAGTATTCACACATGTATTATGATTTCCGGATAATACAGTTATAGCATGAACAAAAGACAATTATCATGAACATTGAAATATAATAATACTTTTATTATTGCCTCTAGGGCATATTTCCAACACAACTCTGGGTCGTCCTTTTACGGAGGGACACAGCTATTCGAATAGATAAACTTCCCTGCAGGGGTGCACCATATTACCCAACACGCTTGATCCCTCTGGCCGGACACACTTTCCTGGGTCATGACCGGCCTCAAAAGATCAACACGTCGCAACCCTACCTAGGCACAACAGAGGTGTCATCACGCCGGTCTAAATCCTAAGCGCGTAGGGGTCTGGGCCCATCGCCCGTTGCACACATGCACGTTGCGTATGCGGCCGGTGAGCGGACCTAGCAACCTCCATTACAAATGAAGTTGCGTTACGCGGTCCAACCCTGCGCGCGCCGCTCAGTCGCTGATGTCAAGAAGGCTTCGGCTGATACCACGACGTCGAGTGCCCATAACTGTTCCTGCGTAGTTGGTTAGTGCGTATAGGCCAGTGGCCAGACTCAGATCAAATATCCAGATCTCGTTAAGCGTGCTATTTTGAAGTAACCGCGGACGCCGACCAGGGCCAGGCCCACCTGTCTCCTAGATGGTGGTAACCTGCCCTATCGCTCCGCCACAATGTAACACTCGGGGGGCCGTCGGGAACCCAGGCCCACCACTACCGGGATGGAACCACCTGTCCTTTCAGCCCCCACACCGGAATCACTCGCGGGTACTCTACGAGCCGACCTGACTTTAGTCACCAAGTATCACATATTATGTATATAAGTATATACCCGTGATCACCTCCCGAGTGATCACAGCCCGATAGTATAGCATGGAAGACGGACATGAATGTAGGGCCACTGATGGAATACTAGCATCCTATACTAAGCATTTAGGACTGCAGGTAAAGGTAACAACAGTAGTAGCAAAGATAGGCTATGCATCAGGATAGAATTGACAGAAAGCAGTAACATGCTACACTACTCTAATGCAAGCAGTAGAGAGAAGAATAAGCGATATCTGGTGATCAAGGGGGGGGGGCTTGCCTGGCTGCTCTACAGACAGAAACGGACCCTCGAATGTGAAGTAGTTGATCACTGGTTCAACCGCGGTCTCGGGGTCTACCAAAAAGAAGTAACGAAGGGGGAACACAATAAATAACAGAGCAATCAAAGCATCACAAAACATAACAAGGCAATACGTGGTGCTAGGGCCTAGGGGTGACCTAGCGCAGTAGTAGGTGATACCGGCGAAGGAGGAAAACATCCAGGAAAGTATTCCCGGTGTTTCGCGTTTTCGGACAGACAAACCGGAGGAGGAAAGTTGCATGTTTGCTATGCTAGGGATGTGTGGCGGACGAATGGGCTACATATCCGGATTTGTCTAATTTTTCTGACCGTTTTCCATATATAAAGTATTTTCATTAGAGTTACGGTTGAATTTATATGATTTTCCAAAGTTTTATCGATTTTCTGAAATTCTTTTAGTCCGAATATTAAAATCTTAAGTGCAGTCAGCTCAGTCAACGTTTGACTATTGAACAAGGACAGTGTGGCCCGCATGTCATTGTCACTGAAACTAACTAGTGTCTAGATTAAAAAATTATGGGGCCACATGTCATTGTTTTATGAAGTACGAATTAGTAAACAACTAAACTAGCTAACCTAATTAGTACTACCAATTAGAGCATGGCCGGCCACACATCGAGCCACGACTGTGTTGCCATGTCCAACTCGCAGGGGCGCAAAGTCACGGCCATTAGCAGCAGTAGCAAGCAATAATCCTACATCTATGTACTCATTTAGGTAAAGCTACGTAAACTTCCTAATCTACTTATCTCTCCCCCCTAATTTTCATGGGGTGGGGCCGGGCTATTTTTCCCTTCCAATCAAATCACCTTAGATCAGTTTTTGCGTAACTTTACCTAGCATAATTACGTAGGTGTAGCAAAGCTCAGTAGCAAGCAACGGTGTAGTAGTAGGAGTAAGCAACATCAGCAGTAAGCCGCATTATAGGAGCAGCGGCGCAAGCGCAGCTAGCAGCAACAATGGAAGAGCAGCAGTGTAGCAATCAACAGCAGCAGGCACGCCAAGACAGCATCAGCAGAAGGCAAGCGAGGGTGCGACGTGCACGCACGCGGGCTGGCGTAGCGAGGCAGCAACAACAGCAGTGGCAGCGCCGCAAGAAGCAGCAGGCAGAGCAGCGTGCGGCCGTGGCAGCGCAGGGTAGCAGAAGCTGCGGCAGTAGGCGAGCGAGCCGGGCACGCGCAGACGGGTGCCGGCAAGGGAGTCCATGGCGCGCACGGGGTGGCCAGGGCTTGAGCGCGGCCACGACGGCTTCGAGGGGGCATCTAATGCGATGGACTCGAAGGGGGTCAGGGGGAAATCGACGCGGTGCTCACCGGGGAAGACGCAGGCGAGATTGGGAGGGGTTGGGGACGGCCCAGAGCAGCGGATCGACGGCGAGGTGCGGCGGCTGTGACGGTGAGGAAGTTGACTATGGCATCGTCTTGGGACCTCCAGGTGCAAATGGAGTAGTTGACGAGGACAAGAGCGACGCGACGGAGCTCCTAGACACACCAGTGAGACGAGAGGCGGTCGATGGCCGCGGGATCGACGCGGCCACGGCGACGACTGCGTCGGGTGCCTCTCCAGATCGAGGAGGAGAGCGAGGGGGGAGAGGGGCGTCGTGGCTAGGGTTTGACCGAGGTCGTGGGGTCGGTCTTGTAGGCGGACAGGAGGGCGCCGATGGCCGGCACATGGCCACGGCCGGTGGACGCCTCCACTGTAGCGAGAGGAAGAGGATGCCCCATGCGGGCTGGGCCCAATAGTCAATGCATCCCTAACCTTTCCATTTTTATTTAAATCATTGTACCAATGTTTGTATTTTATTTAATTTCAAATGAACTTTATTGCACATAAAACTTGTCACTATAATTACTTCGCAATGTTTTGGATCTACCCACAAAGTTTAGAGGCATTTTGAAATCATCTGAATTATGTTTGAATTTAAATGGCTCTCATCCTCTATTTTAATTGCTAGGGATATTTTAGGCAACCAAAAGGAGTTGGCATTATTTTTACCAATACTTGCGGATTATTTAGAAAATTGTACACATTTTTGTTTTGTATTTTGAAGAAATATTATTTCGACTTTGTTTTAAATTTTGAATTTGAACTTGGTTTGGATCATAGTGACGTTTAGCAATTAATTGCGATGACATGGCACCATTAGTGTGTGATTACTATAGCTGAACTACCGGGGTATTACAAATCTCATCCACTACAAGAAATCTCGTCCCGAGATTTAAGAGGTGGAGCAAGGGGAAAAGATTTGGTTACGAAATTCTATCGAGTCTTCTCGGTTTTGGCTGCTCTTCTTGAAGAGGCCGGTCCATTACGTTGATGTCTTCATTCCTATGCATCAATGCATCATGATGAAGTCCTTTCTTCGGGAATTCTATCGTTCTTACAGAAAGGATAAGGGGTAGCTTCGGAAGAACGGACCTCTACGAGGTTGCTTATCTAGTAGATAACATTAGGGAAGGTGGCGGATAGTAACTCTCGAGAATATTGAGAGCAAAGTAAGAAGGTATCAGGAGAACTTTTGAACGGGCAGACAATCACCCGATGTCTAATCAGAAGGTGAAAGGGTTTGAGAGCAACGAAAATAAAATTGTGCTTGGTACTAGAGTAGATCATCTCTAGGTAGGTGGCTTGTGAATTTCATACGAAGCCAAGTGCAAAGGATACTTTAGAATAAAGGTTGTACAGGGGAGTCAGGTTTCGATCCTGGGACCAGTGGGTTATGGGCCCACCATGTGTGTTAAAAGTAGAAAGGCTGCTGACATCTTGCACGGTCATGATAGCCAGACATGTCAGAGGATAGCCTGTCAGTTATGTTGGCAACAACGTTGGTACCAAGGGCGAGGGGCGAAGAGAACCATTTTCCTGCTCGTTGAAACGAGGCGGACCAATAGGCAAAGTTCTCGTCCATCGTGGGTTACCTGAATGTCATCAACAATAGTAATAGGGTCATACTGATATAGGGTAAGCCGAGGTGTCACATAAGCAGAGAATTATTACTGCTTAGATTATATGTAGATCACAAGAAAGGTTAAACATACCAATGGAAAGAAAAATGTGATTATCAGTTTAAAAAAACCAATGGAAAGGAAATTTTGTTTGAACACAAGTAATAGAAGTATATCCTTTCCAAGGATAAGCAGGGCATGATATATGTGACAGGAGATCAAGGACATGACCATATAGATATAAGGGGTAAGAAGGAGCATCATATGTACCCATCCAACGGTGTTTGGATATCTGATCAAGAAACATTTAGCATTGCGCTTCCAATGCTCTTGTTGATGTTTGAGTACCAAAGTCATGCTTCAGGATATCATTGACATTGTCATTATGTAAAGCTCAGACTTTGGATACATAAAGGATCCATTGTAAACAACATACATAATAAGTCTTACAATTTCCTCATGGAAGAATGGATAATCCTTGCTAAAAAGGAAACTATAGCAATAGGTCCTCCAGTCAGGTGTGCTAGGCATGACGTCACCTTACCGGGCTATTTAAAGACCAATGTTATGGCTCTTGGAAACATGCTACAACCATAATATCTGACTGAGATTCAGATCTGATTGGTGTCTAGATATCTCAGACTCAGGATGCCTTAGAAGAAAAGGTGCAACACAAATTGACGAGAAGACATTATAAGATCCTCGGAAAATGAACTATGGAAGTGAGTTCCGAAACAAGAGTTCATCATTAAATCAAGGACAGGGTGAGGAGGTGGATGATGGACTCAGCACCAATTCATTGAGATTTCCAAAAAGGTGGATTTCCATAATTATATGAACAAGGAGATAACATTTGTCAGATCAAATGATATAATGATGTACGCTCGAGGAAAACATGCACCATTAAACATTGGTTGAAAGGTGCACCCGAAGTATGGTCTTAGGTAGCATGATCAAAGTTAGAATGGCGATTCAATAATCAAAAGACTTGGAATGAAACCGTCGACCATTCACTCCAAAGCATTAGGGTTGCTAGAAGTTTTGAATCCACACATCATAGTTCAATTGTCGGTATTTCAGTTAGAAACCACACGGGGACCAAGAAATGAACGGAGACTGCGAGAAGTATTACTATATCAAGAATTCTTAAGAGGTGGTGAAATTCTCATGGCATCCTTGACATAAAAGATGGTAATACTCCAAGGTAGAACATAACATAAGCCGGATAGCAAGGAACTCAAGGTACAATGCAAAACTAGAACAAATTTTGTGTTGGGAGGGAAATCAAGAATGTTATCGATGTTAACACAAATCATCGAGGGGGCAAGCATGGAATTTCTCATCAGGAACTCAATGTACGCCTCGGAAGAAGTTAAAGTGTTGACGATGATCATGACACATTTATCGAGAGGTTTCGAGAAGATGTAATCGATCGGCAATGACATCAAGTCAAAGGAATGATGAAGCATAAGGTTATTGGAACCACGGGTACGACACAAACTCGAAATCAAGCTTGTTTTTCAAGGAGAAATGATATGACGAGGAAGATCGATGTAAGATTAGCTCACCGTCGAAATTTGTTCTTCGGGAAGAAGGACCAGGTAGCACAGTTAAAATTAGCACGATCATGAAGTAACCGATCAAGCTAGGAGTGACGTGACAGATTATTAAATGTCTCAACAACAAAGTACTAGGAGTATTGAATCACAGTGTTGATTCGATTCACTAATCGGTGTTCCCGGTTGACAGCAACCCAAAACCCGTGGAGTGACTATGACGGGGAAAGCTACTACTTCATTAGAAATTCATAGCATGTAGTGCAATAGGGTGATATCCTCGAGATACCAGGGGCTAATACTCGAAGGTAGATCAAAATAGAGGTTGGGCAGGCGTATTGATCTGTAGAAGACAAGTGCTTTAACTTGTCTGAGAAAGGGGATCAAAGATGAACAATCATGGTCGGAACCACGGTTGCAAAGGATCAATTCATAGATACCAGATGATATTTGTAACATCCCCAGCATCACACTACAGTAATCTTCCCTTAATGAAGGTCATGCCATCATGATCATCATGCCAAAATGCCACTTGCCCAAAATCCGCTTCAAATTCAAATTCAAATTGCATGTCAAATATTTGCTTCTTCTTTCATGCAAATAAAATAGTTCATCCTATGGCAAATAATCCCTAGATATTTGTCATGTTGAAGCCAACATTTTTAGAATTACCAAATTGCCCCTCAGAATTTGTTATCTGGTCCAACAGTATTTAAGATGTCCTTTTCATTTTCTAAAAAAAATACTTAGACAGCTCCTGATGGCCCCAAACTTTGTTGTGGCAGAGCCAAATACTAGAAAGAACTTAAGTGGCCTAGTCCCACATTTTCTCAAAGTATTTTGGTAGCCCAAAATTTTCCCTAGTTGTCTCTGATTTTAACATAAAAGAGAAATCAGAAAAAGAACAGGCAAAACAAAAACAAAAAGAAACTGACCCATCCCACTGGGCCAAACGACCCAGCTGCCCATCGGGCCACCACAACCGGTCCACCTGCCCCAGCAGCCCACCTCCCTCGATCGCCTCCCTCCTCTGTGTTCCTGCGAACCGAGCTGCTACATGGCTCGCCCCCGCCGGACCATCTCGACGACGACTCCCCGGAGGGGATAAGGCCACGCCCCACCCCACGACGCCTCGGTCTCCCCTTCCTCACCTACCGCCACATCCACTCCCCCTGGATGCCTCGCCATTTCCCCCTCCTCTCTTCCTCGCCCGCTCACTCCCCTCTCTCTGACCCGAGCGCGCCCGCTGCCATCCTCCGTCGTCACCGCGGCCACCGGAGCCGTCTCGTCCTCTTGACCTGTCCACCAGCACCGTCGATGTCTTCTCCCTCTTCCTCGGCCTCGCGTCTGAGCCGGAGGCCACTACATCGCCCGGATCGAGCCGGCGACCACCGTGGATCGCCATAGCTCCTCTGCTCCGTCCGTCGCCGACTCCGTCGACCCGCTGCACTCCTAAACATTCAAGGGCCACCGTGAGCCGCACCGTAAGCCGCCGCACCGAACCCCTCTCTTTCTCTTCTCTTCCCGCGCTCGCAATCGTCGTTCCTCTTCATGGCCGAACCGCCGCCGACCGTGCTCGTCGCTGGCGTGCCTCCGATGACCAAATGGTCACGGGTGTGCGCCCAACAACTTCACCGTGTCGTGTAGACTGCCCCGGCCCTTTTCATATGCATGATTGCGCGCCGCAGTGCCATCCCTGTCGAAGCCCAATCGCCGCCGTCGCCTACCGTCGCTGCAACGGCCGACTCCGGCCACCTCAATCGCTCCCACCGCCACCAAACGACGCAACATCGAATGACCGTTTGGACGGACCTTGACGCGCCCCTCCCCGTGCCCGTAGCGCGATCCCGACGAGGTCCCGAACTCCACCACGGCCTCCACTCATCGACGGTGCCGTTTCCGGTAGCTCCAGCTCTGGCCAGCCTCACCACGCGACGCGGCAGGCTCTCCCTGTTCAAACGCGCCCACCCGCGCCTGTGTTGGCCCCCTGTAGGCGAATCCCGGCCATCTCCGGCGTCGTGCCGCCACGGGAGAGGTTGTCGGAGCCTTCTCCGGCGCCCTGCCGACGTGGCCGGTCAGGGCCACACCGCTGGGTCGCTGCCAGCAGGCCCCAAGGGCCCTAGTTGACCGGGTTGACATAGTCAACTGCTGACTAGGCAGCCCAGTACCACTGACGTGTAGGCCCCACCACATAATTAAGCTAATTAAAATGTTTTTATAACTAAAAGTAATTAGTAATCTAGTCTGCCACTGACATGTGGGGCCTAGCTCTTAATTAACCACATTTTAGTTAGTTTACACTTCTGTTAGTCCACTGTCTATGACAGGTGGGACCTACCGGTCAGTTTGACCTGGTCAGCCATCCTGTTGACTGCTGATGTCACAATGGTGTCATGCTGACATAGTAATTCCTTCTGCTACTTTAATTAATTCTAGAAAATGATTAAATCTTTAGAAAATCATAGAAATTAATCTGTAACTCAGATGAAAATGTTTTCTACATGAAAGTTGCTCAGAAAAATCTAACGAATCCAAATACGCGGTCCTTTCAGCTGTCACATGCTCCTAGCATGCTGAACATGGAACCGTCCCCTCTCTTTCGTCTGTCCGGAAAAAGCCAGACGCCGGGGAAACCCCTCTGGATGTTTTCCCTCTCCGTCTACAACGTGTAGTACTGCGTTAGAGCACTCCTAGCGTAGCTTACTGCCATGTCGTGCTTTCTGTTGCATTTGTATGCTTGCTATTTATTGTTTCTTCCCCCTCTTCTCTCCGGTACACCTCGAGACCGATGCTGATGCCCTTGTGATCGACTACGTCGACGATGACACTTATTCCTTTTCAACAGAGCTTCAAGGCAAACAAACCCCCCTTGAGCATTCCAATATCACCCATTTCTTTCCCTCTCATGCTTGCATTAGAACTGCTACTGCTTTTTGTATGATCCTACTCTGATGCATAGCCTGTTTTGGTTACCTGCTTTCATACCTTAGCTGCTTATTCTAAACTGCTTAGTACAGGTTAGTTAGAGATCCATCATTGACCCCCACCTTGTCCTAGTTGCCCCGCTTTATGTTCGATGACTCGATCAACGTGATTGACGTCCAGTCCCCGACACCGCACATCACTCCCCTTAGTTGTACAACTCTGCAGAGTTACTATCGAGTGTCGAGGGTGACACCTCATCAACAACTCATTAACCACTTTCGATACGACTCTGTCGTGCAACCCCTCAAGTGTGAAATGATGTCTACTACACAACCTTCTTCTTGTAGACGTTGTTGGGCCTCCAAGTGTAGAGGTTTGTAGGACAGTAGCAAATTTCCCTCAAGTGGATTACCTAAGGTTTATCAATCCGTAGGAGGCGTAGGATGAAGATGGTCTCTCTCAAGCAACCCTGCAACCAAATAACAAAGAGGCTCTTGTGTCCCCAACACACCCAATACAATGGTAAATTGTATAGGTGCACTAGTTCGGCGAAGAGATGGTGATACAAGTGCAATATGGATAGTAGATAATAGTTTTTGTAATCTGAAATAATAAAAACAGCAAGGTAGCAAGTGATAAAAGTGAGCGTAAACAGTATTGCAATGAGTTGAAACAAGGCCTAGGGTTCATACTTTCGCTAGTGTAAGTTCCCTCAACAATACTAACATAATTGGATCATAAAACTATCCCTCAACATGCAACAAAGAGTCACTCCAAAGTCACTAATAGCAGAGAACAAACGAAGAGATTATGGTAGGGTACGAAACCACCTCAAAGTTATTCTTTCTAATCAATCCGGTGGGCTATTCCTATAAGTGTCACAAACAGCCCTAGAGTTCGTACTAGAATAACACCTTAAGACACAAATCAACCAAAACCCTAATGTCACCTAGATACTCCAATGTCACCTCAAGTATCCGTGGGTATGATTATATGATATGCATCACACAATCTCAGATTCATCTATTCAAGCAACACATAGAACCTCAAAGAGTGCCCCAAAGTTCTACCGGAGAATCACGACGAAAACATGTGCCAACCCCTATGCATAGGTTCATGAAACCGCAAGTTGGTCACCAAAACATACATGAAGTGGCACGCGGTATCCCATTGTCACCACAGATATCCACGGCAAGACATACATCAAGTGTTCTCAAATCTTTAAAGACTCAATCCGATAAGATTACTTCAAAGGGGAAATTCAATTCATTACAAGAGAGAAGAGGGGGAGAAACATCATAGGATCCAAATATAATAGCAAAGCTCGCGATACATCAAGATCGTAACATCTCAAGAACACGAGAGAGAGAGAGATCAAACACATAGCTACTGGTACATACCCTCAGCCCCGAGGGAGAACTACTCCCTCCTCGTCATGGGGAGCGTCGGAATGATGAAGATGGCCGCTGGTGAGGGTTCCCCCTCCGGCAGGGTGCCAGAATAGGGTCCCGATTGACTTTTGGTGGCTACGGAGGCTTCTGGCGGCGGAACTCCCGATCTAATCTCCGTTGTGGAAGTTTTAGGTCATGTGGGTATATATGGGTGCAGGGAGGACATCGGAGGAGCCATGGGGGTCCCACGAGACAGGGGGCGCGCCCTAGGGGGGGCGCCCCCCACCCTCGTGAGCACCTCATGTCTCCCCTGACGTGGGGTCCAAGTTCATCAGGTGTGTTTCCTTCCAAAAATAACTTCTCCAGTTGATTTCGTTCCGTTTCGACTCCGTCTGATATTGCTTTTCTTCGAAACACTGGAATAGGCATAAAACAGCAAATCTGGGCTAGGCCTCCGGTTAATAGGTTAGTACCAAAAATAATATAAAAGTGGATAATAAAGCCCAATATTGCCTAAAACAGTAGATAATATAGCATGGAGCAATCAAAAATTATAGATACGTTGGAGACGTATCAGGCATCCCCAAGCTTAATTCCTGCTCGTCCTCGAGTAGGTAAATGATAAAAAGAGAATTTTTGATGCGGAGTGCTACTTGGCATAATTTCAATGCAAAATTTCTTAATTGTGGTATGAATATTCAGATTAGAAAGATTCAAGACAAAAGTTCATATTGACATAAAGAATAATAACACTTCAAGCAAACTAACAAAGCAATTATGTTTTCTCAAAGTAACATGGCCAAAGAAAGTTCATCCCTACAAAATCATATAGTTTAGTCATGCTCCATTTTCGTCACACAAGAATTCTCTCATCATGCACAACCCCGATGACAAGCCAAGCAATTGTTTCATACCTTAATAATTTCAAACTCATAAACTTTCACGCAATACATGAGCGTGAGCCATTGATATAGCACTATGGGTGGAATAGAATATAACAATGGGGGTTGTGTGGAGAAGACAAAAAAAAGTCTCACATCAATGAGGCTAATCAATGGGCTAGGGAGATGCCCATCGAATGATGTTAATGCGAGGAGTAGGGATTGCCATGCAACGAATGCACTAGAGCTATAAATGTATGAAAGCTCAACAAAAGAAACTAAGTGGGTGTGCATCCAACTTGCTTGCTCATGAAGACCTAGGGCACTTGAGGAGGCCCATGGTTGGAATATACAAGCCAAGTTCTATAATGAAAAATTCCCACTAGTATATGAAAGTGATAACTCAAGAGACTCTCTATATGAAGAACATGGTGCTACTTTGAAGCACAATATATGAGACTCGCTATATCATGGTGCTACTTTGAAGCACAAGTGTGGAAAAAGGATAGTAGAATTGCCCCTTTTTATTTTTTTTATTTTTTGGGCCTTCCTTTTTTTCTTTGGCCTTTCTCTTTTTTTGGGCAATGCTCTATTGAATGATGATCATCACACTTCTATTTATTTACAACTCAATGATTACAACTCGATACTAGAACAAAGTATAACTCTATATGAATGCCTCCGGCGGTGTACCGGGATATGCAATGAATCAAGAGTGACAAGTATGAAAAATTATGAACAGTGGCTTTGCCACAAATACTATGTCAACTACATGATCATGCTAAGCAATATGACAATGATGAATGTGTCATGATAAAATGGATGGTGGAAAGTTGCATGGCAATATATCTCGGAATGGCTATGGAAATGCCATAATAGGTAGGTATGGTGGCTGTTTTGAGGAAGATATAAGGATGTTTATGTGTGAAAGAGTGTATCATATCACGGGGTTTGGATGCACCGACGAAGTTTGCACCAAGTCTCAATGTGAGAAAGGGCAATGCACGGTACCGTAGAGGCTAGCAATGATGGAAGGGTGAGAGTGCGTATAATCCATGGACTCAACATTAGTCATAAAGAACTCATATACTTATTGCAAAAATCTACAAGCCATCAAAAACCAAAGTATTACGTGCATGCTCCTAGGGGGATAGATTGGTAGGAAAAGACCATCGCTTGTCCCCGACCGCCACTCATAAGGAGGACAATCAAATAACACCTCATGTTTCAAATTTGTTGCATAATGTTAACCATACGTGCATGCTACGGGACTTGCAAACTTTAACTCAAGCACTTCTCAAATTCACAATTACTCTACTAGCATGACTTTGATATTACTACCTCCATATCTCAAAACAATTATCAATCATCCAACTTTTCTTAGTATTCAACGCACTCAAAAGAAAGATTCACAAATCTTGAATACCAAGCAAGTTATTATTAAGCAAATTACCATGCTATTACGAATCTAAAAATAATTTAAGTGAAGCATGAGAGATCATAGTTTCTTTAAAACAAACCACCACCGTGCTCTAAAAGATATAAGTGAAGTACTAGAGCAAATGACAAACTACTCCGAAAGATATAAGTGAAGATCAATGAGTTAGTCAAATAATTATGCAACTATGTGAAGACTCTCTAACATTTAATAATTTCAGATCTTGGTATTCTATTTAAACAGAAAGCAAAGCAAAATAAAATGACATCTAATAATAGCAAACATCATGTGAAGAAGCAAAAACTTAGGATGAACCGAAACTAACCGATAGTTGTTGAAGAAGAAAGGTGGGATGCCAACCGGGCAATCCCCAAGCTTAGATGCTTGAGACTTCTTGAAATATTATCTTGGGATGCCTTGGGCATCCCCAAGATTGAGCTTTTGTGTCTCCTTAATTCCTCTCATATCACGGTCTCCCTAAATCTCAAAAAGCTTCATCCACACAAAACTCAACAATGACTCGTGAGATAAGTTAGTAACCCATTGCAAAAACCTTATCATACTCTACTGTAGAAAATCACTAAAATTATTATTCAACATTGCATACTAAATTCCTCTGCATATTTAATATTCCTATCCTCAAATAGAATCATTAAATAAGCAAACATATGCAAACAATGCAAACATAACAGCAATCTGCCTAAACAGGATAGTTTGTAAAGAATGCTGCAACATCCATACTTCCCTAGCTCCAAAAATTATGAAAGAAAATTCCCACTGTAGTAAATTTATCAGAGCTTAATATGCAAAATGTTTCAACATTTTATCAAATTCTGACTTTTCTAGGGGATTATTGCAACAGCGGTAAACTTTCTGTTTTCAAACAGCAACATGTATACTTGTAACATAGGCATAGTAAAGACTATCAATGCCACTTTTATTGGAATAAAAGATGCAAATCATTCTTCTAAATAACAGTAAGCAAATCCTAAAAAAATAAATTGACGCTCCAAGCAAAACACATATCATGTGGCGAATAAAAATATAGCTCCAAGTAAAGTTACCGATGAACGAAGACGAAAGAAGGGATGCCTTCCGGGGCATCCCCAAGCTTAGGCTCTTGGCTATCCTTGAATATTACCTTGGGGTGCATTGGGAATCCCCAAGCTTAGGCTCTTTCCACTCCTTATTCCATATTCCATCGAATCCTTACCCAAAACTTGAAAACTTCACAACACAAAACTTAACAGAAAAACTCGTAAGCTCCGTTAGCGAAAGAAAACAAAACACCACTTCAAGGTACTGTGATGAACTCATTATTTATTTATATTGGTGTTAAACCTACTGTATTCCAAATTCTCTATGGTTTATAAACTATTTTACTAGCCATAGATTCATCAAAATAAGTAAATAACACATCGAAAACAGAATCTGTCAAAAACAGAACAGTCTGTAGTAATCTGGATCAAACGTATACTTCTGGAACTCATAAAATTCTCAAATAAATTGATGGACCTGAGTAATTTATCTGTTAATCATCTTAAAAAATAATTAACTAAATATCACTCTCAAAATAAAAATGGCAGCAATTCTCGTGAGCGCTAAAGTTTCTGTTTTTTACAGCATGATCAACAAAACTCTCCCCAAGTCTTCCCAAAGGTTCTACTTGGCACAAACACTAACTAAAAGCATAAAACCACATCTAAATAGAGGCTAGATGAATTATTTATTACTAAACAGGAGCAAAAAGCAAGGAACAAAAATAATATTGGGTTGCCTCCCAACAAGCGCTATCTTTTAACGCCCCTAGCTAGGCATGATGATGTCAATGATGCTCACATAAAAGATAAGAATTGAAACATAAAGAGAGCATCATGAAGAATATGACTAGCACATTTAAGTCTAACATGCTTCCTATGCATATGGATATTGTGAGCAAACAACTTGTGGGAACAAGGATCAACTTGCATAGGAAGGTAAAACAAGCATAACTTCAAGATTTTAAGCACATGGAGAGGAAACTTGATATTATTGCAATTCCTACAAGCATATATTCCTCCCTCATAATAATTTTCAGTAACATCATGAATGAATTCAACAATATAACCATCACTTAAAGCATTCTTTTCATGATCTACAAGCATAGAAAATTTACTACTCTCCACATAAGCAAAATTCTTCTCATGAATAATAGTGGGAGAAAACTCAACAAAATAACTATCATGTGATTGAAAATTAAGATCAAGATGACAATGTTCATTGTTATTATTATTCTTTAAAGCATACGTGTCATCACAATAATCATCATAGATAGGAGGCATGCTTTCATCATAATAAATTTGCTCATCAAAACTTGGGAGACAAAAAATGTCATCTTCATCAAACATAGCTTCCCCAAGCTTGTGGCTTTGCATATCATTAGCATCATGGATATTCAAGGAATTCATACTAACAACATTGCAATCATGCTCATCATTCAAATATTTAGTGCCAAACATTTTATAGATTTCTTCTTCTAGCACTTGAGCACAATTATCCTTTCCATCATACTCACGAAAGATATTAAAAAGGTGAAGCGTATGAGACAAACTCAATTCCATTTTTTATAGTTTTCTTTTATAAACTAAACTAGTGATAAAACAAGAAACTAAAAGACTCGATTGCAAGATCTAAAGATATACCTTCAAGCACTCACCTCCCCTGCAACGGCGCCAGAAAAGAGCTTGATGTCTACTACACAACCTTATTCTTGTAGACGTTGTTGGGCCTCCAAGTGAAGAGGTTTGTAGGACAGTAGCAAATTTCCCTCAAGTGGATGACTTAAGGTTTATCAATCCGTAGGAGGCGTAGGATGAAGATGGTCTCTATCAAGCAACCCTGCAACCAAATAACAAAGAGTCTCTTGTGTCCCCAACACACCCAATACAATGGTAAATTGTATAGGTGCACTAGTTCGGCGAAGAGATGGTGATACAAGTGCAATATGGATAGTAGATAATAGTTTTTGTAATCTGAAATAATAAACAACAAGGTAGCAAGTGATAAAAGTGAGCGTAAACAGTATTGCAATGAGTTGAAACAAGGCCTAGGGTTCATACTTTCGCTAGTGTAAGTTCCCTCAACAATACTAACATAATTGGATCATAAAACTATCCCTCAACATGCAACAAAGAGTCACTCCAAAGTCACTAATAGCAGAGAACAAACGAAGAGATTATGGTAGGGTACGAAACCACCTCAAAGTTATTCTTTCCAATCAATCCGGTGGGCTATTCCTATAAGTGTCACAAACAGCCCTAGAGTTCGTACTAGAATAACACCTTAAGACACAAATCAACCAAAACCCTAATGTCACCTAGATACTCCAATGTCACCTCAAGTATCCGTGGGTATGATTATACAATATGCATCACACAATCTCAGATTCATCTATTCAACCAACACATATAACCTCAAAGAGTGCCCCAAAGTTCTACCGGAGAATCACGACGAAAACGTGTGCCAACCCCTATGCATAGGTTCATGAAACCGCAAGTTGGTCACCAAAACATACATGAAGTGGCACGCGGTATCCCATTGTCACCACAGATATCCACGACAAGACATACATCAAGTGTTCTCAAATCTTTAAAGACTCAGTCCGATAAGATTACTTCAAAGGGGAAATTCAATTCATTACAAGAGAGAAGAGGGGGGAGAAACATCATTGGATCCAAATATAATAGCAAAGTTCATGATACATCAAGATCGTAACATCTCAAGAATACGAGAGAGAGAGAGATCAAACACATAGCTACTGGTACATACCCTCATCCCCGAGGGAGAACTACTCCCTCCTCATCATGGGGAGTGCCGGGATGATGAAGATGGCCACCGGTGAGGGTTCCCCCCTCCGGCAGGGTGCCGGAACAGGGTCCCGATTGACTTTTGGTGGCTATGGAGGCTTCTGGCGGCGGAACTCCCGATATAATCTCCGTTCTGGAAGTTTTAGGTCACGTGGGTATATATGGGTGCAGGGAGGACGTCGGAGGAGCCACGGGGGTCCCACGAGACAGGGGGCGCGCCCTAGGGGGGGAGCCCCCACCCTCGTGAGCACCTCGTGTCTCCCCTGACGTGGGGTCCAAGTTCATCAGGTGTGTTTCCTTCCAAAAATAACTTCTCCAGTTGATTTCGTTCCGTTTCGACTCCGTCTGATATCCCTTTTCTTCGAAACACTGAAATAGGCATAAAACAACAAATCTGGGCTGGGCCTCCGGTTAATAGGTTAGTCCCAAAAATAATATAAAAGTGGATAATAAAGCCCAATATTGCCTAAAACAGTAGATAATATAGCATGGAGCAATCAAAAATTATAGATATGTTGGAGACGTATCATGAACCTCGAGGGTCGTTCCTCCTACGTTCACCTTGATGATTACATCGAGTGGAATCCACCGGGGGTGATTCCTCGGGTTTTCCCCTTGATGTTTTGACACACAGATACTTGGACTTGATACGTCAATTTTGCATCATGCTTTTATATCGATATTTATTGCATTATGGGATGTTATTACACATTATGTCACAATACTTATGCCTACTGTCTCTTATTTTACAAGGTTTACATGAAGAGGGGGAATGCCGGCAGCTGGAATTCTAGGCTGGAAAAGGAGCAAATATTAGAGACCTATTCTGCATATCTCCAAAAGTCTTGAAGCTTCACGGGAGCATGTTTCAGAATATATAAAAAATATTGGGCGAAAGAAGTACCAGAGGGGGGCCACCCACCGTCCATGAGGGTGGGGGCGCGCCCTACCCCCTGGGCGCGCCCCCTGCCTCGTGGGCCCCCTGGTGGCCCTCCGATGCCCATCTTCTGCTATATGAGGTCTTTCGTCCGAGAAAAAAATCATAAGCAAGCTTTCGGGAAGAAACTCCGCCGCCACGAGGCGGAACCTTGGCGGAACCAATCTAGGGCTCCGGCGGAGCTGTTCTGTCGGGGAAACTTCCCTCTGGGAGGGGGAAATCATCACCATAGTCATCACGAATGATCCTCTCATCTGGAGGGGGTCAATCTCCATCAACATCTTCACCAACACCATCTCATCTCAAATCCTAGTTCATCTCTTGTATTCAATCTTTGTATCCAAACCTCAGATTGGTACCTGTGGGTTGCTAGTAGTGTTGATTACTCCTTATAGTTGATGCTAGTTTGTTTACTTGGTGGAAGATCATATGTTCAGATCCATTATGCATATCAATACCCCTCTGATTATGAACATGAATATGCTTTGTGAGTAGTTACGTTTGTTCCTGAGGACATGGGAGAAGTCTTGTGTCGGAGTAATGGGCCACGGGTAGCCTAAGGACATCGGGGCTGGCTGCGCCCCTCAAAGGCACCAAGAAGAAGTGCCGCCTTATGGTGGACGGCTGTCCCAAGCGGCCGGCTGCCGGAAGGCGGCCGAGTTCAAGAAGGCGGCTACAAGATGGGCCGACTTCCCGCGGGCAGCCTCCAGTGAGGCCGGCTCCTAGCAGCCGACCCACCGTGCCCTCGGAGTCTACGCTCCCATTTAAGAAGATGAGATGGGGTGATGCTACAGTGTA
>NC_041390.1:97517654-97523455 GCF_002162155.2 Triticum dicoccoides
TCGGACGTGGCCACAGTACTCCGTACAGACAGAGATCTCTGCTTGTACGTGGCACTGTTGCCACTCCATCCCTAACGTCCCTGCTGGCAGGCGAGGCCCTGTTCCCACGACGACCTATCGGTACGGCCTGCAGGCGGCGGGCCCTACTGGGCAGCAAGAGCCCGGAAGTTGGCGGAGGCCAGACCAGTCGGACTTGAGGGAGGCCGGCTCCCGGTAGGCGGCCCGTTCCTCTCCCGAGGTCCGCGCACCATTAACCAGATGAGACCCGGAGTGGCTACAGTGATCTCCCACCAGGCGGCGGGACTGTAGCCATGCTCCCTAGACCAAGCATGCGTCACTAGCACGACGGCTACAATGATCAGCAGCTGGCAGGACCCATGAGCGGTGGGAGCGGCCTGTCGGCTCTGTACCGGACCAGGCAGCAGGCCCCAACTGCCGGCGGAGAAGCCGACGACTAGAGATACTGACAGCCGGGCCCTACACCTGGCCCCATTACCATTGTACCCCTGGGGGTAGGCCTATATAAAACCCCCAGGGCACCCATGCAAAGGGTTCCCAACCTGTTAGAACTAGACTCACACTTAGAGGAAGGAGAGAGCGTGCGTGCCTTCTTCTACCTCTAGCATACAACTCGAGGAGCACCATTGTACTCACTAGTGCCTTAGTGATCATGCGGAGACCCCGCAGAGCAGGACTAGGGGTGTTATCTCCTAGGAGACACCCGAACCTGGGTAAAGTACCCCGGCGTTCGTGTCTACGCCTTATCCCGCTTCCAAGCACCGACGACGTTCTACTCGCTCCCACTATGATAAGCCATCCATTGGCATATGTCGCACCCAACCCCCGACATTTGGCGCCCACCGTGGGGCGAGGTGCACCGTCTCCCGGAGACCTGTTCTGGACGGGAACCTTGTTCCTTCCTGGCGAGCGCAGCCAGCCCGACACGCAAGATGGCGTCTGCGCCGACGCGCTGCATGGTGCAGAGGTCGCCTGTGCGGCGAGCTGCCTCGCCAATCTTCTTGGCGAGATCCGCCTCTCCGACGAGCCCGCGTCTGATGCGGGCACAGAAGGCCTTGAGAGCCGCCTTGTCAGCCTCCTCGATCAGCTCCATGTCGCCAGCGAGCCTACTGCGGACTTGGAGTGGGTTGGCTCCACCGACCCGATGCTTGTCGACTCTGACACGGCATCGCTTGACGCATTCCCCACCAACGTGGTGGTCTACAATGAACCGCCTCCTCGTGCGAACAGCGGCAGCAGCACCGTCACGGAGGTGCTCGTCATTAGCCACGGCGAGCGCTCTGGCGGAGGTGGCCAGGATCCGTTGCAGGCGGTAATGCAAGACCTAACTGCGCCCATCCCGGAAGACGCTGACGCGGAGACGCTGGAGGCACATCGTGTCCAGCTCGTCGAAAGCGCCAACCGGCTGGCCAGCATGAGACACCTTTCGGAGGCCTACCAACGTGAGATGGACTGTGCCGTCGGCGGCACGCCAGCTCCTGGAGGGCCTAGCCGCGTTGGCCCGGTCCGGCAGCATGGCGTGACCATTGCCAGCATGTTCGGGACATATCATCCCGTCTATGCCACGCCTGCAGAGAACATACGAGCTGCCCAGGCGGCAGCAGACGAGCTAGACAAGCTCGAGGGCGACAAGCGCCGCCACATGACGGAGCGTGTCTAGCAGCTCCTTGACACTGCTGCCGAGCAGCAAGAGGCTAGCTGCCGCGCTGAAGCGCCAGGTCGGTGAAACGATGATCCGCCTCCTCGCCGGGACCAAGGCGCGACATTTCGGACGCCGACTGGTGGCGTCCGCGATAAGAGAGACAAGGAGCCGGCTGCCAGCCACAGCCGGACTCCCATCACCATCGAGCGCGAGCAAGTTGGCCGCCCAAGAACTATGCGGCGGTGAGACGACTGTCTGCCTTCCCCTCCCCGTAGGTAAAGGCGCATCTCCCCTCTACCTGTTTACCACCTGACACTCGGCGACCGCCTCGGTCGTCGAGATGGAGTCGGAGAGAACGACGCCCGCCACCGGATCGACCGCCTCAACTGATCCCTGGCGCTAGAAGAAGAAGATGAGATGGGTCCGCCTTGTTTTGGCCCCCACATCCGAGATGAGCCCTTTCCCAAAGGGTTCATGTTCCCGAGAGATACGCCCAAGTACACCGGCTTTGTGAAGCCGGAGGACTGGCTGGTTGACTACTCCACAGCCGTCAGCATCACCAACGGCAGCAAGCGCATTTCCATGAAGTACGTTCCTCTCATGCTCCAGGGCACAGCCCGGACGTGGCTGAACAGCTTGAAGCCCCTCAGTATCAACAGCTGGGTTGATTTCACTGAAGCCTTCATCCGCAACTTCACCAGCACGTACAAGCGGCCGCCCAAGCCTCGCCAGCTCTCCTTATGCGTCCAAGGTCCCAACGAGTCAACTCGTGACTACCACACACGCTGGGCCGAGCTGCGCAACTCCTACGAGGGCGTGCACGAGGTGTAGGCCATCAAATATGTCACTGCCGGGTGCCGAGAAGGAACCCTCCTCAAGCACCGGCTTCTCTGCGACAAGCCGGCGACCCTCGACGAACTACTAATCATAGAAGACAAGTATGCCACAGCCGACTCCTCCATGAAGGCGGAAATCAAAGTTGACACGTCTGGCAAGGTGTCTCCTCAAGCTCCTCGGACTCCAGCTGGCAACACCAGTCGGCGCCAGCAACCGAATGACAACAAAGCGCAAGGCCGCGCTGCCGGCTTCCACCAGCCGATAGGTGGCAACAGTCGAAGATGGGCAGCCAGAAGGGCAGCCTCCACCCAAGCGTCAGAAGGGTGGCAAGACCACTGGTTGCCCGCCTTCTCGTACGAGCAGACTCTCGATGCGCCCTGCAAATTCCACAGCGTAGCAAAGCCGTCCAACCACACCACTCGGAAGTGCCACTGGCTCACCCGGATCGCCAAGGGTGACGGGCTCCTGCCTCCTTCGCCTGCCGGCCCGCCGCCTCCTCCTTCGCAGCAGGCGGCGGTTCGGCCAGTCGGCGCCATACAAGATGAATACCCTGAAGAGCATGGAGCTTATATCGTGTTCACCAGCGTGGCCGACGATAGGCACATCAGACGGCAGCGACAACAAGAAGTAAATGCAAGCGCATCAGAGACCCCCCGAGTTCATGCATTGGTCTAAGAAGCCCATCAGCTGGAGCAGAGCTGACCACCCGGAGGTGATGCCAAATCCCGGTTCTTATGCCCTGGTTTTGGATGCCACTTTCGCCACAGAGAGGAGGGCTGCTCGCTTTTCCCGAGTCCTGATAGATGGCGGCAGCAGCATGAACATCCTATACCGAGACACTATGGAGAAGCTAGGAATCAAACAGAGGCAGCTTCAGCCCAACCGGACGGTGTCCCATGGCATAGTTCCTGGCCTTTCCTTCTCACCAATCGGCAAGACTCAAATTGACGTCCTCTTCGGAGACAAAGAGCACTTTCGCTGAGAGCCAGTCTGATTTGAGGTGGTGGACCTTGAGAGCCCTTATCATGCACTGCTTGGCCGGCCTGCTCTGGCCAAGTTCATGGCGGTCCCACACTATGCCTACCTCAAGATGAAGATGCCGAGCACCAAGGGAATCCTAACCATAACTGGGGACTACAAGAAGTCGTCCGTTTGCATGGCAGACAGCAGCCGGCTAGCCGAGTCCCTCGTGATTGCGGCTGAAAAGCGGCTCCTTGACCAGGTTGTGGCAATGGCAGGCAAGCTGCCAAAAATGTCACCCAACCCCAAGGAGTCGGAAGCTGAGGGCTCGTTCAAGTCGGCCAAAGAGACAAAGAAGATACCCTTAGACCCGGAGCACCTAAAGAGGCATGCTGTCATAGGTGCGAACCTTGACAGCAAATAGGAAAGCGAGCTTGTCGATTTCCTCCGTGAGAATCGGGACATCTTTGCATGGTCTTCCAAGGACATGCCGGGTGTTCCGACGGATTTCGCCAAGCACAAGCTACATGTCTGACCTGATGCTAAGCCAGTCAGGCAGCCCTCGCGCCGCCTGTTAGAGGAGAAGAGAAGAGTTGTTGGAGAATAAATAGCCCGGCTTCAAGCAGCTGGCTTCATCATGGAAGTGTTCTTTCCCTGAATGGTTAGCCAACCCAGTCCTCGTGCTGAAGAAGAATAAGCAGTGGCACATGTGTATTGATTATACTAGCCTCAACAAAGCTTGCCCCAAAGACCCATTTTCTTTGCCAAGAATCGACCAAGTAATTGACTCCACAGCCGGATGCAAGCTGCTGAGCTTTTTGGATGCATACTCGGGATATCATCAGATCAAGTTGAGCCCGGCCGACAGGCTGAAGACCGCCTTCATCACACCATTCGGAGCCTTTTGTTACCTGACCATGACGTTTGGCTTGAGAAATGCCGGCGCCACGTTCCAGCATTGCATGCAGAAGTGTCTCCTCAAGCAACTCGGCAGAAACACCCATGTTTATGTGGACGATGTTGTGGTGAAGACAGACAAGTGCGGAACGCTGCTGGAAGACCTCAAGGAGACTTTTGAAAACTTGCGCCGGTTTCAGATCAAGCTCAACCCAGAGAAATGCGTCTTTGGAGTACCAGTAGGCCATCTTCTTCGCTTCCTGGTCCCAGAGCGTAGCATAGAGTATAACCCTATGAAGATCAAGGCCATCGAGAGGATGGAGGTGCCCACCCAACTGCTGGACGTGCAAAAATTCACCAGCTTCTTGGCATCCATCAGCCGTTTCATCAGTCGGCTGGGCGAGGAGGCTCTTCCCCTATACCAGCTCATGAAGAAGACTAATTTTTCAAGTGGAACGACAAGGCAGATGAAGCTTTTCTCCAGCTCAAGAAAATGCTGACCAGTCCGCCTGTCCTGGCGGCTCCGACTGCTAAGGAGCCCATGCTTCTCTACATCGCCGCCACCAGCCGGGTGGTCAGCATAGTCATAGTTGTGGAACGCAATGAAAAAGGCAAAACACTACCAGTCCAGAGGCCGGTGTATTACTTGAGTGAAGTGATGTCCGCCTCCAAGAAGAACTACCCACACCATCAGAAGATGTGTTATGGCGTACACTTCGCCGCCAAGAAGCTGAAGCCATACTTCCAAGAGCACCCGATCACTATTGTCTGCACTGCTCCTCTTGACGAGATCATTGGAAGCCGAGATGCTTCGGGCGGAGTGGCCAAATGGGCCATAGATTTGGCCCCCTACACCATCTACAACCAGCCTCACACCGCTGTCAAGTCACAAGCACTAGCCGACTTCCTCATCGACTGGGCCGAGACCCAGTACCTGCCGCCAGCGCCAGACTCCACCCATTGGCGGATGCACTTTGATGGTTCCAAGATGCGCACCAGTTTGGGAGCCGGCATCGTCCTTGTTGGGTTACGTAGCAATAATTCAAAATTTTCCTACGTGTCACCAAGATCAATCTATGGAGTCATCTAGCAACGAGGGAGGAGTTGATCTACATACCCTTGTAGATCGCGCGCGGAAGCGTTCAAGAGAACGGGGTTGATGGAGTCGTACTCGTCGTGATCCAAATCACCGATGATCCGAGCGCCGAACGGACGGCACCTCCGTGTTCAACACATGTACGGAGCAGCGACGTCTCCTCCTTCTTGATCCAGCAAGGGGGAGGAGAGGTTGATGGAGATCCAGCAGCACGACGGCGTGGTGGAAGTAGCGGGATTCCAACAGGGCTTCGCCAAGCGCTGCGGGAGGAGGGAGATGTGTCATGGGAGGGAGAGGGAGGCGCCAGGGCTTAGGTTATGCTGCCCTCCCTTCCCCCCACTATATATAGGG
>NC_041390.1:97523882-97545735 GCF_002162155.2 Triticum dicoccoides
AGGGAGGAGTCCCTCCTCCCCAAGGCACCTCGGAGGTGCCTTCCCCCTTTAGGACTCTTCCTTTCCCTCTTCTCTTGGCGCATGGGCCTCTTGGGGCTGGTGCCCTTGGCCCATATAGGCCAAGGCGCACCCCCTACAGCCCATGTGGCCCCCGCGGCAGGTGGCCCCACCCGGTGGACCCCCGGGACCCTTCCGGTGGTCCCGGTACAATACCGGTGACCCCGAAACTTGTCCCGATGGCCGAACTAGCACTTCCTATATATAATTCTTTACCTCCGGACCATTCTGGAACTCCTCGTGACGTCCGGGATCTCACCCGGGACTCCGAACAACATTCGGGTTACCGCATACTAATATCTCTATAACCCTAGCGTCACCGAACCTTAAGTGTGTAGACCCTACGGGTTCGGGAGACATGCAGACATGACCGAGATGACTCTCCGGTCAATAACCAACAGCGGGATCTGGATACCCATGTTGGCTCCCACATGATCCACGATGATCTCATCGGATGAACCACGATGTCAAGGACTTAATCAATCCCGTATACAATTCCCTTTGTCTAGCGGTACGATACTTGCCCGAGATTCGATCGTCGGTATCCCGATACCTTGTTCAATCTCGTTACCGGCAAGTCTCTTTACTCGTTTCGTAACACATCATCCCGTGATCAACTCCTTGATCACATTGTGCATATTATGATGATGTCCTACCGAGTGGGCCCAGAGATACCTCTCCGTTTACACGGAGTGACAAATCCCAGTCTCGATTCGTGCCAACCCAACAGACACTTTTGGAGATACCTATAATGTACCTTTATAGACACCCAGTTACGTTGTGACGTTTGGCACACCCAAAGCACTCCTACGGTATCTAGGAGTTGCACAATCTCATGGTCTAAGGAAATGATACTTGACATTAGAAAAGCTTTAGCATACGAACTACATGATCTTGTGCTAGGCTTAGGATTGGGTCTTGTCCATCACATCATTCTCCTAATGATGTGATCCCGTTATCAACGACATCCAATGTCCATGGTCAGGAAACTGTAGCCATCTATTGATCAACGAGCTAGTCAACTAGAGGCTTACTAGGGACATGGTGTTGTCTATGTATCCACACATGTATCTGAGTTTCCTATCAATACAATTCTAGCATGGATAATAAACGATTATCATGAACAAGGAAATATAATAATAACTAATTTATTATTGCCTCTAGGGCATATTTCCAACAGTCTCCCACTTGCACTAGAGTCAATAATCCAGTTCACATCGATATGTGATTAACACTCAAGGTCACATCCCCATGTGACTAACACCCAAAGAGTTTACTAGAGTCAATAATCTAGTTCACATTACATGTGATTAACACTCGATGAGTTCTGGGTTTGATCATGTTATGCTTGTGAGAGATGTTATAGTCAACGGGTCTGAATCTTTCAGATCCGTATGTACTTCGCAAATCTCTATGTCATCTTGTAGATGCAGCTACTACGCTATATTTGGAGCCATTTCAAATAACTGTTCCACTTGGAGCTATTCTAAATTGTTGCTCCATTATACGTATCCGGTGTCTCTACTCAGAGCTATCCGGATGGGTGTTAAGCTTGCATCGATGTAACCCTTTACGACGAACTCTTTTACCACCTCCATAATCGAGAAAATTCCTTAGTCCACTAGTTACTAAGGATAACTTTGACCGCTGTCCTGTGATCCATTCTTGGATCACTCTTGTACCCCTTGACTGACTCATGGCAAGGCACATTTCAGGTGCGGTACACAGCATAGCATACTGTAGGGCCTATGTCTTAAGCATAGGGGACGACCTTCATCCTTTCTCTCTATTCTGCCGTGGTCGAGCTTTAAGTCTTAACTTCATACCTTACAACTCAGGCAAGAACTCCTTCTTTGACTGATCCATCTTGAACACCTTCAAGATCATGTCAAGGTATGTGCTCATTTGAAAGTACCATTAAGCGTTTTGATCTATCCTTATAGATCTTGATGCTCAATGTTCAAGTAGCTTAATCCAGGCTTTCTATTGAAAAATACTTTCCAAATAACCCTATATGCTTTCCAGAAATTCTACGTCATTTCTGATCCATAATATGTCAACAACATACACTCATCAGAAATTCTATAGTGCTCCCACTCACTTCTTTGGAAATACAAGTTTCTCATAAACTTTGTATACACCCAAAACTTTGATCATCTTATCAAAGCATACACTCCAACTCCGAGATGCTTACTCCAGTCCTTAGAAAGATTGCTGGAGCTTTGCATACTTATTAGCATCTTTCAGGATTGACAAAACCTTCCAGTTGTATCACATACAACCTTTCCTCAAGAAAATCATCGAGGAAACAATGTTTTGACATCCTATCTGCAAGATTTCATAAATGATGCAGTAATCGCTAATATAATTCCAACAGACTCTTAACATCGCTATGAGTGAGAAAGTCTCATCGTAGTCAACTCCCTGAACTTGTCGGAAAACATTTTAACGACAAGTCGAGCTTTCTTGATGGTGATACTTACCATCATTGTCCGTCTTCCTTTTAAAATCCATCTGTAGTTAACAGCCTTACGACCATCGAGCCGTTCTGCCAAAGTCTACACTTTGTTTTCATACATGGATCCTCTCTCGGATTTTATGGCCTTGAGCCATTTATCGGAATCTGGGCCCACCATCGCTTCTCCATAGCTCGTAGGTTCATTGTTGTCTAGAAACATGACTTCCAAGACAGGATTACGTACTACTCTGAAGTAGTACGCATCCTTGTCATCCCACGAGGTTTGGGAGTGACTTGATCCGAAGTCTCATGATCAATATCATAAGCTTCCACTTCAATTGGTGTAGGTGCCACAGGAACAACTCTTTGTGCCCTGCTATACACTAGTTGAAGTGACGGTTCAATAACCTCATCAAGTCTCCACCATCCTCCCACTCAATTCCTTCGAGAGAAACTTTTCCTCGAGAAAGGACCCGATTCTAGAAACAATCCCTTATTGCTTTCGGATCTAAGACAGGAGGTATACCCAACTGTTTTGGGTGTCCTATGAAGATGCATTTATCCGCTTTGGGTTCGAGCTTATCAGCCTGAAACTTTTCACATAAGTGTCGCAGCCCCAAACTTTTAAGAAATGACAACTTAGGTTTCTCTAAACCATAGTTCATACGGTGTCATCTCATCGGAATTACGTGGTGCCCTATTTAAAGTGAATGTGGTTGTCTCTAATGCCTAACCCATAAACTATCGTGGTAATTCGATAAGAGACATCATGGTATGCATCATATCCAATAGGGTGCAGTTATGATGTTCGGACACACCATCACACCATGGTGTTCCTGGCTGTATTGGTTATGAAACAATTTCCACAATGTCTTAATTATGTGCCAAACTCGTAATTCAGATATTCATCTCTATGATCATATCATAGATCTTTTATCCTCTTGTCACGACGATCTTTCAACTTCACCCTGAAATTACTTGAACCTTTCAATAATTCAGACTCGTGATTCATCAAGTAAATATACTCAATATCTACTCAAATCATCTATGAAGTAAGAACATAACGATATCCATTACACGCCTCAGCACTCATTGGACTGCACACATCAAAATGTATTACTTCCAACAAGTTGCTTTCTAGTTCCATTTTACTGAAACCGAGGCTTTCAGTCATCTTGCCCATGTGGTATGATTTGCATGTCTCAAGTGATTCAAAATCAAGTGAGTCCAAACGGTCCATTTGCATGGAGTTTCTTCATGCATATACACCAATAGACATGGTTCGCATGTCTCAAACTTTTCAAAAACGAGTGAGCCCAAAGATCCATCAACATGGAGCTTCTTCATGCGTTTTATACCGATATGACTTACGTGGCAGTGCCACAAGTAGGTGGTACTATCATTACTATCTTTTGGCATGAACATGTGTATCACTACGATCGAGATTCAATAAACCATTCATTTTAGGTGCAAGACCATTGAAGGTATTATTCAAATAAACAGAGTAACCGTTATTCTCCTTAAATGAATAACCGTATTGCGATAGACATAATCCAATCATGTCTATGCTCAACACAAACACCAATCTCGATGGTAGAGGGAGCGTGCGATGCTTGATCATATCAACACTGGAAACACTTCCAACACATATCGTCAGCTCACCTTTAGCTAGTCTCCGTTTATTCCGTAGCTATTATTTCGAGTTACTAACACTTAGCAACCGAACAGGTATCTAATACCCTGGTGCTACTAGGAGTACTAGTAAAGTACACATCAACACAATGTATATCCAATATACTTCTATCGACCTTGCCAGCCTTCTTATCTACCAAGTATCTAGGGTAATTCTGCTCCAGTGGCTATTCCCCTTATTACAGAAGCACTTAGTCTCGGGTTTGGGTTCAACCTTGGGTTTCTTCACTAGAGCAGTAGCTGAATTGCCATTTCATGAACTATCCCTTCTTGCCCTTGCCCTTCTTGAAACTAGCGGTTTCACAACAATTGATGCTCCTTCTTGATTTCTACTTTTGTGGTGTCAAACATCGCGAATATCTCAAGGATCATCATATATGTCCCTGATATATCATAGTTCATCACGAAGCTCTAGCAGCTTGGTGGTAATGACTTCGGAGAAACATCACTATCTCATTTGGAAGATCAACTCCCACTTGATTCAAATGATTGTTGTACTCAGACAATCTAAGCACAAACTCAACGATTGAGCTTTTCTCCTTAGTTTGCAGGCTAAGAAAATCGTCGGAGGTCTCATACCTCTTGACGTGGGCACGAGCCTGAAATCCCAATTTCAGCCCTCGAAACATATCATATGTTACGCGACGTTTCAAAACGTCTTCGGTGCCTCAACTATAAACCGTTTAACTGAACTATCACGTAGTTATCAAAATGTGTATGTCAGATGTTCGCAACATCCACAGACAACGTTCGAGGTTCAGCACACTGAGCGGTGCATTAAGGACATAAGCCTTCTATGAAGCAATGAGGACAATCCTCAGTTTACGGACCTAGTCCGCATAATTGCTACTATCAACTTTCAACTAAATTTTCTCTAGGAACATAACTAAACAGTAGAACTGAAGCGCGATCTACCACATAATTTGCGAAGACCTTTTGACTATGTTCAGGATAATTAAGTTCATCTTATGAACTCCCACTCAGATAGACATCCCTCTAGTCATCTAAGTGATTACATGATCTGAGTCAACTAGGCCGTGTCCGATCATCACGTGAGACGGGCTAGTCATCATCGGTGAACATCTTCATGTTGATCGTATCTGCCATACGACTCATGCTCGACCTTTCGGTCTCTTGTGTTCCGAGGCCATGTCTGTACATGCTAGGCTCGTCAAGTCAACCTAAGTGTTTCGCGTGTGTAAATCTGTCTTACACTCGTTGTATGTGAACGTTAGAATCTATCACACCCGATCATCACGTGGTGCTTCGAAACAACGAACTGTCGCAACGGTGCACAGTTAGGGGAAACACTTTCTCGAAATTATTATGAGGGATCATCTTATTTACTACCGTCGTTCTAAGTAAACAAGATGCAAAAACATGATAAACATCACATGCAATCAAATAATAGTGACATGATATGGCCAATATCATATAGCTCCTTTGATCTCCATCTTGGGGATCCATGATCATCTTGTCACCGGCATGACACCATGATCTCCATCATCATGATCTCCATCATCGTGTCTTCTTGAAGTTGTCTTGTCATCTATTACTTCTACTACTATGGCTAACACTTTAGCAATAAAGTAAAGTAATTACATGACGTTTATGTTGACACGCAGGTCATAAATAAATTAAGACAACTCCTATGGCTCCTGCCGGTTGTCATACTCTTCGACATGCAAGTCGTGATTCCTATTACAAGAACATGATCAATCTCATACATCACATATATCATTCATCACATCCTTTTGGCCATATCACATCACATAGCATACCCTGCAAAAACAAGTTAGACGTCCTCTAATTGTTGTTTGCATGTTTTACGTGGCTGCTATGGGTTTCTAGCAAGAACGTTTCTTACCTACGCAAAAACCACAACGTGATATGCCAATTGCTATTTACCCTTCATAAGGACCCTTTTCATCGAATCCGATCCGACTAAAGTGGGAGAGACAGACACCCGCTAGCCACCTTATGCAACTAGTGCATGTCAGTCGGTGGAACCAGTCTCACGTAAGAGTACGTGTAAGGTCGGTCCGGGCCGCTTCATCCCACAATGCCACCGAATCAAGATTGGACTAGTAACGGTAAGCATATTGAACAAAATCAACGCACACAACTACTTTGTGTTCTAGTCGTGCATAGAAACTACGCATAGACCTAGCTCATGATGCCACTGTTGGGTTACGTAGCAATAATTCAAAATTTTCCTACGTGTCACCAAGATCAATCTATGGAGTCATCTAGCAACGAGGGAGGAGTGGATCTACATACCCTTGTAGATCGCGCGCGGAAGCGTTCAAGAGAACGGGGTTGATGGAGTCGTACTCGTCGTGATCCAAATCACCGATGATCCTAGCGCCGAACGGACGGCACCTGCGCGTTCAACACACGTACGGAGCAGCGACGTCTCCTCCTTCTTGATCCAGCAAGGGGGGAGGAGAGGTTGATGGAGATCCAGCAGCACAACAGCGTGGTGGAAGTAGCGGGATCCCAACAGGGCTTCGCCAAGCGCTCCGGGAGGAGGGAGATGTGTCATGGGAGGGAGAGGGAGGCGCCAGGGCTTAGGTTATGCTGCCCTCCCTTCCCCCCACTGTATATAGGGCCAAGTGAGAGGGGGGGGGGGCGCAGCCTTTGGCCCTCCCTCCAAGGAAGGGTGCGGCCAAGGGAGGAGTCCCTCCTTCCCAAGGCACCTCGGAGGTGCCTTCCCCCTTTAGGACTCTTCCTTTCCCTCTTCTCTTGGCGCATGGGCCTCTTGGGGCTAGTGCCCTTGGCCCATATAGGCCAAGGCGCACCCCCTACAGCCCATGTGGCCCCCGGGGCAGGTGGCCCCACCCGGTGGACCCCCGGGACCCTTCTGGTGGTCCCGGTACAATACCGGTGACCCCGAAACTTGTCCCGATGGCCGAAATAGCACTTCCTATATATAATTCTTTACCTCCGGACCATTCCGGAACTCGTCGTGACGTCCGGGATCTCATCCGGGACTCCGAACAACATTCGGGTTACTGCATACTAATATCTCTATAACCCTAGCGTCACCGAACCTTAAGTGTGTAGACCCTACGGGTTCGGGAGACATGCAGACATGACCAAGATGACTCTCCGGTCAATAACCAACAGCGGGATCTAGATACCATGTTGGCTCCCACATGTTCCACGATGATCTCATCGGATGAACCACGATGTCAAGGACTTAATCAATCCCGTATACAATTCCCTTTGTCTAGAGGTACGATACTTGCCCGAGATTCGATCGTCGGTATCCCGATACCTTGTTCAATCTCGTTACCGGCAAGTCTCTTTACTCGTTTCGTAACACATCATCCCGTGATCAACTCCTTGATCACATTGTGCACATTATGATGATGTCCTACCGAGTGGGCCCAGAGATACCTCTCTGTTTACACGGAGTGACAAATCCCAGTCTCAATTCGTGCCAACCCAACAGACACTTTCGGAGATACCTGTAATGTACCTTTATAGACACCCAGTTACGTTGTGACGTTTGGCACACCCAAAGCACTCCTACGGTATCCGGGAGTTGCACAATCTCATGGTCTAAGGAAATGATACTTGACATTAGAAAAGCTTTAGCATACGAACTACATGATCTTGTGCTAGGCTTAGGATTGGGTCTTGTCCATCACATCATTCTCCTAATGATGTGATCCTGTTATCAACGACATCCAATGTCCATGGTCAGGAAACCGTAACCATCTATTGATCAACGAGCTAGTCAACTAGAGGCTTACTAGGGACATGGTGTTGTCTATGTATCCACACATGTATCTGAGTTTCCTATCAATACAATTCTAGCATGGATAATAAACGATTATCATGAACAAGGAAATATAATAATAACTAATTTATTATTGCCTCTAGGGCATATTTCCAACAGTCCTCACCTCTCCCAAAGGCGACAAGCTTAGATATGTGCTGCAAATCCACTTTGCTGCCTCCAACAATGTTGCTGAATACGAAGCACTCATTCACGTGCTCTGGCTTGCCAAGGAAATCGGCATTCGCCAGATCCTGTGTTATGGAGACTCTGACTTGGTGGTCCAGCAGTCGTCAGGCGACTGGGACACCAAAGGTGCAAACATGGCAAGCTGCTGCTTCGATGTCCAGCAACTCAACGGATACTTTAATGGGTGCGAGTTCCTACATGTGCCAAGAAATGACAATGAGCAAGCAGATGCCTTGGCACGAGTCGGCTCCACCCGACAAGCAATACCAGCCGGCGTCGCCCTGCAACGCCTCCTTAAGCCATCTGTCAAGCCATCGCCAGAGTCAGATTCCATCTTCGTGCTGGCTCCTCCTGAAGCAGTCGGATCCGACTTGAGGACCCCAGCAGCCGGCACGGGGAATTCGGCAGGCGGCCCGGTGACTGCAGCAGCCGCACCCAGCCCGAGGACTTCAGAACCCAGCCCGGGGACTTCATCAATTCAGCAAGCGACAATCGACTCCAACCCGCCGCCTCTCGGCCCAACCGCCCTCGTGCAAGTTGTAATCCTGGCAGTCGAAGAAATAGCAACACCTTCATGGGCGCAGCCCATCCTCAACTTTCTGGTGAACAAAGAGCTGCCGACTGATGAGATCTCGGCCCGGCAAGTCCAACACCGGGCAGCAGCGTACACCATTGTCAACAGAGAACTTGTGAGGCGCAGTGTCACGGGCGTGTACCAGCGCTGTGTAGAGCCAGAGCAAGGTCAAGCAATCCTCAAAGATATCCACCAAGGCGAGTGTGGCCACCACTCGGCTTCAAGAGCTCTTGTTGCCAAAGCTTTCCGCCATGGGTTTTTCTGGCCGACTGCTCTAGAAGACGCCAAAGGCTTGGTCCAGAAATGCAAAGGGTGCCAGAAGTTCCGCTCTAAGCCTCATTAGCCGGCTTCTGCACTCAAGACTATCCCCATTGCCTTTCCCTTCATTGTCTAGGGGCTGGATATGCTGGAAACATTCAAGACAGCATGCGGCGGCATGACTCATCTGCTTGTCACGGTGGACAAGTTCACCAAGTGGATAGAAGTAAAATCAATCAAGAAGTTGAATGGTCCAACTGCTGTGACTTTCATCACCGACATCACCATCCGGTATGGCATACCACACAACATCATCACCGACAATGGCACAAACTTTGCCAAAGGCACCTTGGCTCGTTTCTGCGTGATGTAGGGCATCCAACTAGACTTAGCATCCGTTTCCCATCTGCAGTCAAATGGCCAAGTGGAGCGGGCAAACGGCCTCATTTTGTCCGGCATCAAGCCCCGACTGATCGATCCTCTGGAGCACTCGGCCGGCTGTTGGCTCGACGAGCTGCCGACCGTCCTGTGGAGCCCGCGCACAACTCTGAACAAATCAACCAGCTTCATGCCCTTCTTCCTCGTCTACAGGGCCGAAGTCGTCATCCCGACGGACATAGAATTCAACTCCCCTCGAGTCACCATGTACACCGCAGAAGAGGCAAAAAAAGCACGAGAAGACAGCGTCGATCTACTGGAAGAGGGCCGGCTGCTGGCACTCAGCCGGTCCACCATCTACCAACAGAGTCTACGCTGGTACTACAACCGGAAGGTCAAGCCAAGATCCTTCCAAGAGGGAGACCTTGTGCTCCGGCTGATCCAGCGAACAGCCGGCCAACACAAGCTCTCGTCACCATGGGAAGGCCCCTTCATCATCGGCAAGGTGTTGGGCAACGACTCCTACTACCTGATCGATGCTCAGAAGCCTCGAGCACGCAAAAGAGATGACTCCGGCAAGGAGACGGAACGACCATGGAATGCAAACCTCCTCCGAAGGTTTTACAGTTAACGCAATATGTACCAACCCAACTTTTTTATTAAGTATGAAGACTCCGGGTCTCCCGAGAAGAAGCTCGAGGATTTCCCTCCTTTATCTATATGATAAGTATTATGCCTATGAATGTGTTAGTCCGCTTGGCACCGGGTTCGACCGGTCGACCCGGTGGCTCGCCGCCTTGTACTATGTAATGCTTCCAACAGCCGGACAAGTAATGTGTTGGCACTTAAGCCCTCTCCCGCCAAAGTCGTAGCTCGCAGAGCGGCTACCCGGTAGGCAGGAGTCAAAGGCAGGAAAGGGTGCCCACATGAAAAATGGCTAAGGACCCAAAAGCATGTGCATAGTTCAAGCCGGCTCGCCGCCTCACCAACCGGCTGCCGCTCAGCTGGCCAGCCGACTTCTACTTAATTTGCTAAAACGCTCTAGTCGGCTAAGTACTTGCCTTCCCAAAGTGGCTAAGTACTTGACCTAGCCACAGTCCGCAGAGCGGCTGTCCGGCTGGCAAGACGGCAACTGAGGGAGGGCGGCAAAGGAAAAAGGCCACAGAGCAGAAAGCAAGAGGAGATAGAACTCGGCAAAAATATTTACATAACAAAAGGCCCTTGGCCAACATTCAACAGAAGTTCGAAGTACACCCCACGGGTGGAATTGTGCGAAGCTAATAAAGTTTGTCGAGACTGATAAGTAGGTAAAACAAAGATAAATTGGCAGCCTAGGGAGAAGAGGACGGGTCCGGCGGAACGGTGGAGTCGGTGGTGCCGGTTGGTGGAGCGGCTGGCTGGTCAATCACCGCTTAGTTGCCTTCAGCAGAAGTCGGCTCGCTCTGGCACGACTCATTGCTGGAGGCGCGGTCGAGCTGAGGCTGGCCCTCCACTTCAACCTCTGGCGCTTCCTCTTCACCTTCCCCCTCGTCCTTGTCTTCTCCCTCGTCGCTGGAGTCGATCACTTCGGCCGAGTCCTCGCCATCCTCCGGGTTCAACCCGAACCACTCTAGTGGCACCTCGACACCATTCTCAGCCAGCTCCGGGACGAAGACGTTGGTGTTGGTGTACTCGGTGATCGCTGCCTCCCGCTTGGTGAGATCACGCTCCACCGCCACCAGCTCCTCCTGGGCCTCCTGTCGAAACATGGTCAATTGGGCTAGATCTAGCCCAGGGTACCACGCCTTGACAAACTCCAGGGCCCGGCATGCGCCAGCCCGGGCCGAGGAGCCCTTCCAAGCCTCTAGACGGCCGGCCGCCACTTCTAGCCAGTCGGCGGTCCGGCTGGTAGTGCGTAGCGCCGGCATGTCTATCCACAAGGCGGAGATCGCCTGGCTCTGACGCGCTGAAGGCGGTGCAGCATCCGATCAGCCAGCCGAAGGTGGACTTGGATGCTAAGGAGCTACTCACTAAGGGATCGGGGGGCGTCGGCAGCAATCTGCGCTCCTTCCGCCCTCCGTTCCTCGCGATAGGCCTCGATGGCCTGGTTGGCGGTGCCGGAGTGGCCAGGGAAGAAGTCTGCATGAGCAGAAAGCAAGTGAGGCAGAAGCCAGAAGCTAGAGGCCGGCCTGGTCGGCAGCCGACAAATCAAAGAAAGAAGAAGGAAGAAGCTTACCATCAACCATGTCTTCGATCTCACCAAAGCCGACAGTCAGCATGGCCTCCTTATCAGTCCAGGCGAGCGTTCGGTCTCGAACTCAGCAAGGAGACCGGACTCCTTCGCCTCCGTCTCCTTCTGAGCCGTCTTGAGAAGCTCCGCCTGCTCCGCCAGCTGCGTGGCCAACTGGTCATGCTCTTCGGCTAGCTTGCTGCACTCCTCCTCCTTGGCGCGCAAGGCGGTCTCGGCTTCACCAAGCTGCTGCTGTAGGGAAACGTTGGCCTCTGCAAGAAGGGAGAAAGGAAAAGGCGTCAGTGGCCAACGGAAAAGAAGAACAGTTGCCGGGGAGATCTGGCCCGAGTGCTTAGCAGTTGGCCCGAATCTCAGGGACTACAACCCGCGGGTGCGCCAGAGCGCCCCCGCAGAGAAAAGAAACAAGGACTTACTCCGGCTCTCCGACAAGTCGACAACCCGTTGGTCCAGCTCTCGGACGTTGGAGTTGAAGGCGACTGCGCGGAGGTTGTGATAGTCCTATAACGAAGATAACAGATGCAGTTAGTACTCGGAGCTCGCCAAATTAAAAGCTCCGAGCCGCCTGCTCGGTAGCCGGCCCGAAGCTCGGGGACTACACTAAGCGGGTGCGCTGGCACGCCCCCACAAAGAAGTAAAGAAATTCAAGAGTCAAAGATGAAGAAGCATACCTAGATGGCTGCTCGCGACTCAAGGAACGCCTGGTTACACCGCTTTAGGGCATCGGCTTCAGCTCGAAGCTTGCCTTGGACGTCCAGGATCGCCTGGTTCAAGGGGCCCGTCCCGCCTCCTCGCACCCAGTCGGCGGGCGCGGTGCTGGTCGCCTCGGCGTTCGGGATTGATGAGCTCGTGACACCGACTTTTAGCGGGCGTAGTGCTGAAGCTGCCTTTGCAAACCGGCGGCGCGATGGTGTGCGGACCTCAGGAGTTGGGCCCGTTACCATCTCACTGCCGGCTAGTGGCACTGGCGGGTCGGCTGGCCGCTTGTCCTGCGCTTCTTCGGATGGCGGTGCTGGAGGCATGACTATGACCGACATGGCGACGTTGCCGCGCTCCTCTCCTTGATGGGGGACGACGAAGACCGGCTCCTCGCGGCGCACGGCTTCCTGAAGCTGCTTCTTCGCGGCGGCATCGGCCTCGACCTCCGCCAGCTTCTTCAGCGCGGCGGCCTCCGCCTTGTCCGCCTCCGCCTTCTCCCGACGGGCGGCTTCCTGCTCCTTGCGCACCTCAGGCGCGTTTTGCTCCCGCGCCTCCCGGAGGTCGACCGCGGGATCGATTCGCCGGCTGGTGGTGGAGGCCTCCGCCGACCCGATAACGGAGGCAGCGGCCGACTTTCTTGAGTGAGAGCGGAGCCCTAAATTAAGAAGACAAGGAGAAGGAGCTCAGATAAAATCAACAAGAAAGGAAGGCACGAGAAAAAGATACTTACGCCGACACTATGGGGGGCGCCTTCGGGAGTTTTTGGAACTTGGCCGCCTTCGCGGCGGCTTCCTTCCGCCTGGTCGCGGAGGTCGGATTCTTGGCCTTCTTCGGTACGCTGCCGAACAAGGGGACGCTCTGTTTATGCTTTCTCATACCGCCTCGGCCAGATGGCTCAGCGGAGTGGCCCGCGTCCGCCTTGCTGGCGCCTCGTGAAGGGCGCGGCTCCTCCTCCTCTTCCCCGAAGTCGTCCGGCCACGACTCGACGCCGACCCTTCTTCGGAGCCGCTTGGTCCATAGACGCCGCCTATGGCGTCATCTTCCAAGGCGGCCGCCCCCATGTCGGGGTCGTCCACGTCGCTTACAGCTCGGTCCGGTAGGTAGGGGCCGCCCGCCCCCACAACAGCGGCCATCGCCTCAGACATGAAGATCTGTTTCGAGAAGCAAGAGGTCGGCCGGTCGAATCAATAAGGCGGAATCAAGATAAAACACAGAAGAGGGAAAATATTGAAGAGCTTACGGCAGGCGGCGGGTCCATGCGGGAGTACGACTGCTTGCCGAATTGCTAGGACCCATCCAGCTTGAGGTCGGAGATCTCGTTTACCAAGTTTGCCACCTCGGCAGCCGACAACTCCTTGGTACTCAGCCAGCACGGGTCGCGGTGCCCGCTCATCCGGCAGATCAAGTGAGGCCAGCCTTGGAGCGGGAGAACCCGGCGGGCGATAAAGGCGGCAAGCAAGTCGGACGCTCTGAGGCCTTCGGCTTCGACCAGCGCCCGGAGTCGACTGATGGCGGCGACGCCGTCTAGTGACACCGGCTTCGGCTTGTAGCCCTAGTTGGCCCGAGGCTCAGCCGGTGGGCCGGCTTCATAGGCCGGCAGGTTGAGGAAGTCGACGGCTGGGTCGACGTTCTCCACATAGAAGTAAGATTGCTGCCACATCTTGACCGATTGTGGCAGCTTGATGGAGGGGAAGGCGTTCCTTGGAGACGGACGGCGCACGCCGACGAAGGCACCGCACTGAGCAGCCACCTCCTGGACTGAGGTGCCCAACTTGGTGTAGAAGAACGCTCCCCACAACTCCATGGTGGGGAGAATGCCGAGGTAGCCTTCACACATCGTGACGAAGGTGGAGAGAAGCATCATGGTATTGGGCGTGATGTGGTGAGGTTGGAGATGGTAGAAGTCGAGGAACAAGCGGAGGAAGCCGCTCGCCGGCAGGCCAAAGCCACGGATGAAGTGCGAGCGGAAGACGACCCGCTCTCCCTCCCCCAGCGTCGGTGAAATCTCCCCCTCAGGAGTCACGCGCGCCTTCACATAGCCAGCGCCAGGAAGGCGCCGCGTGTCGCGGAGGAAGGCGATGTGGTCGTCATTGAAGTTCGACCCGTCCCAGTCTCCTCCCCGCTCGCACGCCATGAAGAGCTTGGCGAGGCAAATGGCGTGGCGGAGGAGCTGGGATCGCAGCAGGGCCGAGAAGGGCTCGGAGTGGAAGAGCTCGACGGAAGCGACGACGACAGCACTCCGGCGGAGCTCGAGGGTGCTGCGGCAAGAGGAGGAAGAAAGACGCAAGAGTAGGGGCAGGAGGGCACGCGTGCTTCGCCGCTTCCCCTCTTCCCCCTACTTATAGCCGTTGAGCTACGAAGCCGAGGGGGCGAGCGTGGGGATCGTGGGATTAACTGTGCCCACGACCTCACGCCCCCCCATTTATCATGCGAGTTACCACGCGTGGTAACTCCGCGGGGAAGCTCAACCGGCCGCCTCAGCCGCGGCGGATCTGCTCGCGTGCCGAGTCCCGGTAGTGGCGGGCCCAGCCTGCTGTCACGTCCCATCATGCGCGTGGGCTGGCAGGCTGGCCCGGTTGGTTGACGCCAAGTGGCGTGCCCACAGCAGGCGGCGGGCTTGGAGGCTTCGCTAATAAGCCACTTGGTTCTTGTCATCACGTTCAAAGTTTTCGATGAGTCCGACTGGCGGTGGCCGACTCCCTCCACTCTGCACGCTAGGAGTCGGACGAGGATTCATACCAGGGCACTAGCTCGGAGGAGGAAACTGTTGAGGCTTCTCGGCTGATCAGCTGCGACGCCTCACCAGCTTCGGGGACTACTTTCGGAGTAACGGGCCACGGGTAGCCTAACCCGAGTCCCTGAGCCTTTCAAGACATCGGGGCTGGCTGTGCCCCTCAAAGGCACCAAGAATAAGTGCCTCCATCCGGTGGCCGGCTGTCCCAAGTGGCCGGCTGCAGGAAGGTGGCCGAGTTCAAGAAGGCGGCTACAAGACGGGCCGACTTCCCGCGGGCAACCTCCAGAGAGGCCGGCTCCTAGCAGGCGGCCCACCGCACCCTTGGAGTCTGCGCTCCCATTTAAGAAGACGAGACGGGGTGAGGCTACAGTATAGCCCATCCCCCATATCTAGGGCCGGACGTGGCCACAGTACTCCGTACAGACAGAGATCTCTGCCTGTACGTGGCACTGTTGCCACTCCATCCCTGACGTCCCTGCTAGAAGGCGAGGCCCTGTTCCCACGACGACCTGTCGATACGGCCTGCAGGTGGTGGGCCCTACTGGACAGTGAGAGCCCAGAAATCGGCGGAGGCCGGACCAGTCGGACCTGAGGGAGGCCGGCTCCTGGCAGGCGGCTCATTCCTCCCTCGAGGTCCGCGCGCCATTAACCAGATGACACCCAGAGTGGCTACAGTGATCTCCCACCAGGCGACGGGACTGTAGCCACGCTCCCTAGACCAAGCATGCGTCATTAGCACCACGGCTATAGTGATCAGCAGCCGACAGGACCCGCGAGCGGCGGGACCGGCCTGTCGGCTCCGTACCGGACCAGTTGGCGGGCCCCACCAGGCGTCGGGTCCCAGCCGTCGACGGAGAAGCCGGCGACCACAGACACTGACAACCGGACCCTACACCCAGCTTGATTACCATTGTACCCCTGGGGGTAGGCCTATATAAACCCCCCAGGGCACCCATGCAAAGGGTTCCCAACCTGTTAGAACTAGACTCATACTTAGAGGAAGGAGAGAGCGTGCCTGCCTTCTTCTACCTCTGGCATACAGCTCGAGGAGCACCATTGTACTCACTAGTGCCTTAGTGATCATGCGGAGACCCCACAGAGCAGGATTAGGGGTGTTATATATCTCCTAGGAGACCACCATAGTACCGAACGCGAATCATATGAACGTGATGAAAACTAGCTTGACGATAATTCCCATGTGTTCTCGGGAGTGCTTTCCTTCATATAAGAATTTGTCCAGGCTTGTCCTTTGCTACAAAAAGGATTGGGCCATCTTGTTGCACCTTATTTACTTTTATTACTTGCTACTCATTACAAATTACCTTATCACAAAACTATCTGTTACCGATAATTTCAGTGCTTGCAGAGAATACCTTACTGAAAACTGCTTATCATTTCCTTCTGCTCCTCGTTGGGTTTGAGACTCCTACTTATCGAAAAGCTACGATAGATCCCGTACACTTTTGGGTCATCAAGACTCTTTTCTGGCGCCTTTGCCGGGGAGTGAAGCGCCTTTGGTAGGTGGAATTTGGTAAGGAAAAATTTATATAGTGTGCTGAAATTTACTGTCACTTGTTACTATGGAACATAATCCTTTGAGGGGTTTGTTCGGGGTATATTCACCTCATCCGGAACCACAATTATCTACCCCTCAACCTACTGAACCTACTGAAAATGTTTACTTTGAAATTCCTTCGGATATGATAGAGAAACTGCTAGCTAATCCTTCTGCAGGAGATGGAACATTGCATCCCGATTTACACTTAATCTATGTGGATGAAGTTTGTGGATTATTTAAGCTTGCAGGTTTGCCCAAGGATGTTATCAAGAAGAAGATATCCCCTTTATCTTTGAAGGGATATGCATTGACATGGTATATGCTATGTGATGATATGGGGTCATGGGACTACAAACGATTGAAATTGGAATTTCACCAGAAGTTCTATCCTATGCATCTTGTTCATCGTGATCGTAATTATATATATATAATTTTTGGCCTCGCGAAGGAGAAAGCATTGCTCAAGCTTGGGGGATTCTTAAGTCAATGTTATATTCATGCCCCAATCATGAGCTCTCAAGAGAAATGATTATTCAAAATTTTTATGCTCGGCTTTCTCTCAGTAATCGCTCCATGCTCGATACTTCTTGTACTGGATCTTTTATGATGAAGACTATTGAATTCAAGTGGGATTTATTGGAAAGAATTAAACGAAACTCTAAATATTGGGACCTCGACGAAGGTAAGGAGTCAGGTATAACACCTAAGTTTGATTGTGTTAAATCTTTTATGGATACCGATCCATTTCATGAATTTAGCACTAAATATGGACTTGACTCTGAGATAGTAGCTTCCTTTTGTGAATCCTTTGCTACTCATGTTGATATCCCTAAGGAGAAGTGGTTTAAATATAATCCTCCCATTGAAGTAAAAGTAGTTGCACCTATTAAAGTTGAAGAAAAGACTATCACTTATAATGATCCTGTTGTTCCTACTGCTTATGTTGAGAAACCACCTTTCCCTGTTAGAATAAAGGATAATGCTAAAGTTTCAACTGTAGTCAACAAAAGTAATATTAGGACATACAAACCCCCTTAGCAAGTTAAAGTTGAACCTAATATTTCTATGGTTAAAGATCCCTTGGCCGATAATATTGATGGGCATGTTATTTACTTCTGTGATGAGACTGCTAGAATTGCTAGACCTGATACTAAAAATAAACATAGACCTATTGGGCATGCCTGTTATTTCTGTTAAAATAGGAGATCATTGCTATCATGGCTTATGTGATATGGGTGCTAGTGCAAGTGCAATACCTCATTCCTTATACAAAGAAATTATGCATGATATTGCACCTGCTGAGATAGAAGATATCGATGTTACCATTAAGCTTGCCAATAGAGATACTATTTCACCAATTGGGATTGTTAGAGATGTTTAAGTCTTGTGTGGGAAGGTTAAATATCCTGCTGATTTTCTTGTTCTTGGTTCCCCACAAGATAGCTTTTGTCCCATTATATTTGGTAGACCCTTCTTCAATACTGTTATTGCTAAGATAGACTGCAATAAAGATATTGTTTCTGTTAGTTGAGGGGATATGTCTGATGTGTTTAATTTTGCTAAGTTTCGTAGACAACCCCGTGATGAGGAATTGCCTAGTAAAGATGAAATTATTGGTCTTGGTTCTATTGCTGTGCCTCCTACTGATCCTTTAGAACAATATTTACTAGACCATGAAAATGATCTATTCATGAATGAAAGAAGGGAAATAGATGAAGTATTCTTTAAACAGGGACCTATTCTGAAACATAGCTTGCCTGTTGAAATCCTAGGGGATCCTCCTCCACCCAAGGGTGATCCAGTGTTTGAGCTTAAACCATTACCTGATACTCTTAAATATGCTTATCTTGATGAAAAGAAGATATATCCTGTTATTATTAGTGCTAACCTTTCAGAGAAGGAGGAAGAAAAATTATTGAAAACTCCAAAGAAGCACCGCACTGCTATTGGATATACTCTTGATGATCTTAAAGGCATTAGTCCCACTCTATGTCAACACAAAATAAATTTGGAGAAATATGCCAAACCAGTTATTGATCACCAACGACGGCTGAATCCTAAGATTAAAGAAGTGGTAAGAAAGGAAATATTAAAGCTCCTTGAGGCAGGTATAATTTATCCCGTTACCCATAGTCAGTGGGTAAGTCATGTCCATTGTGTCCCTAAGAAGGGAGGTATTACAGTCGTTCCTAATGATAAAGATGAATTGATTCCGCAAAGAACTATTACAGGTTATAGGATGGTAATTGATTTCCGCAAATTAAATAAAGCTACTAAAAAAGATCATTACCCTTTGCCTTTCATTGATCAAATGCTAGAAAGATTATCCAAACATACACATTTTTTCTTTCTAGATGGTTACTGTGGTTTCTCTCAAATACCTTTGTCAGCTGACGATCAAGAAAATACTACTTTTACTTGCCCTTTCGGTATCTTTGCTTATAGATGTATGCCTTTTGGTTTATGTAATGCACCTGCTACCTTTCAAAGATGCATGATGGCTATATTCTCTTACTTATGTGAAAAGATCTGTGAAGTTTTCATGGATGATTTCTCTTTTTATGGATCCTCTTTTGATGATTGCTTGAGAAACCTTGATCGAGTTTTGCAGAGATGTGAAGAAACTAACCTTGTCTTGAATTGTGAGAAGTTCCACACTACTAGGGAAAAGCCTAGAAGCAGCGCGAGTTTTAGGCCTATCAGTAGCGCGGGGCGATGCGCTACTGATAAGGCGCTACAGCTAACGTATAGGAGTAGCGTGCCTCCGCCCACGCTACTGATAAATCGACTTAGTAGTAGCGACTTCCCAGAGGAGCACTACTTGTAATTAGTAGTAGCGCTTTTCCCTGCCCGCACTGCTACTATTATTTCGTATTTTATTTCTTTTTTATTTCATGTTGTATTCATACACCTTTACACAAGTTTTCATACAACAGGAATTTAGAAATTGTTTTTACATCATAATGAGTTATTACATCACGGGGTGAAAGAACCGTGGACTAGTTTCAAGTGGATGGACATCCACTTGAAACTAATCTGTGGTTCTTTCACCCAATGATATAATAAATATCATCATCATCATATCATTAACAACTTATCATCATAATACATCATTGTCATATAACACCTCCTCAAGATCATCGTTTTCATCAATGAGTATCACATAGCAAATTGGTCACTAGTCGTAATCACAAGTACTCCTCATCATCAACTTAATGTTACTTACAAAAACCTCCTTGCCTTTCGCTTAATGTTACTTCCAAGAATCTCCTTGCGAACGTCCAAACATTTTTTCCATTCTTTGATTAGGCATGTGTTCACCGGTTTTGGAAATCCGATATGCATAGGTGAGCTCCTTAGATTGACCTGGCTGTATGTTCAGAACTGCAAGGCGACCATTCTGATACATCAGATGAGGCACACAATCCATCAGGATTTTCTGTTGAAAAACATAGTAATAACTTCGTAGTTAGCAATGATGTACTAGTTTAAGAAGTATGCAAAAGATGCACGGATGTCGTAATAGTAAAAAATCTTACCAGAGTATCTCCATAGAAGTTACTGTGGTTCAACACATGCACTAGTGGCACATGTTCACCATAATTTGGAGGAGTTCGATAATAGGTATTGTAATTCTCAAGATAAGTACAATAAGCAATCAGATGACTTTTCTCCTTATAAGTTAATTCGGAGCCATAAGTGTAGTGGGTTTTGTCTACCATCTTCTGCACATTCTTTGAAGATTCAAAATAAGCTGTCAATGGAAATAAGCTGTCAACTATTTTGAAATCAATATAAATTAGTTAATAACTATGTTTGAGAAACTCACATTGCGGTAGAATCGGAAGCGTATCAACAAGGACCCAAATGTCCATATTGTCTTGCTCGATGTCATGATCACCAAGATCCATGGTGACAATCATACCCTCATAAAAACCATACATTTTGCAAAGTGCTTCCCAATTTTGGCAACCAAAATGGGTTACGCTCTGAGAATTGTACATATTTACTTCAAAATTGATATCATGATGGGTCCTTAGGTGTATTTTAGTTGTTTGAAAATTTTCATGGTCTTCAAAACCCATCCTCTCCAAGACATAGCATCTTGCATGGCATGTGATAAGCTAGTCGAATTGTAAAAGATGAAAATTAGACATTGAAATAGTTGAAATCATGCTTAATTACGAAAAAACACTTGTCGTTGTTGCATACCATTTCAACATCAAAGGCCTCCTCGAGCTTAATGCTGAAGCGCCGATCTTCGTCCAGCTCAATGAACCTGTCGCACATACCTCGATCGTCGTGGCACCAGCTGCACTCCCCCGGGAGACTGTCATCGTCCGAGTACGACATTTCCTACGTTCATAATTCAAAGATTAAACTTGTACAATTAATATATGTACTAAAAAAACCTAAATTAGATCATTATTTTTTGAGAAAATCCAGGCCACTCGATATTTCCTACATATTCTAGCACAAGTCATGCCAGAATTCACGGAAAAATCCGGCATGACCTTTGCTAAAATAGGACATATCGAGCGCCTGAAATTTGCCGGAACGGAAATTAATCAACACTCCGGCAAAACATAGGCCACTCGGAGGTGTAAACTAAACATGAACAGCCACTTGGGCAACCACATATCCTATTTGAGCAACACAAGATATACATGGATATTTGGCTGGTCTCACCTCGATGTCGGAGGGGGTCGGTGATGGGGACGACAGCGGGGATGATGGAGGGGCTCCTTGATTTCTGCAAAAGCAAAAACCGTATAAGTTATCACTAATACATCCCGAATAATTGCTTAAAATAAAAAAAACAACAAATATGACATGTTCAACTAGTTTTATTAATTCAACTAGTTCTTACTAAATATAAACTTACTATAAATAGAAAAAAAACTAGTTCTTTCTAAAAATAAAGTAGTTCAACTAGTTATATTAATTATCTTACTAAAAATACATTAGTTCTATTAATTCAACTAGTTTATTAATTTACTTACTAAACTAGTTCAACTACAACTAAAGTAGTTCAACTAGTTTATTAATTTACTTACTAATTAATTTAAACACTTACTAAAAACAGTAAAAATAAACTACATTATACAATAGTTAACTAGTACCATCACTACTACTAATTAACATCTACTACTGCTAAAAATCATTATCTATGAACCGTAAATTAACATCTACTACTACTAAAAAACATCTAGTACTAACTAAGCAGAGAGAACGAGGGTGG
>NC_041390.1:97545998-97586080 GCF_002162155.2 Triticum dicoccoides
AGTGGAGGGGGTGGGGGAGGCGGCGGCGACGGTGTGGTCAAGAGCAGCGGCGGGCGGCAGCGGTGAGGTTGACGGTGACCTCGGGCGGTGGCGGTGAGGGCAGGCTCGGGCTCGGGCGGCGGCGACAGAGGAGTAGGGGAACAGTGGGGGGGGGGAGGAGGACTTAGCGAAATTTTGAGCGGGCGGGTGGTTAAGTCGAACTAGCAGCAGCGCACTTCAGGAAATGCGCTATAGCTAAAGTAGTTATAGCGCGTTTTCAGGAAAAACGCTACTACTAAGTCTAAGCACGCATCAAAAATATACGTTGGTCATCATTGATCTTTTTGTGTAGAATCTGAATAGTCAACATATTTAAGGTGATAAACACCTTGTTCGCTTAGCAGTATGGGACTAAACTTAATTAGGTGCAACACTTAGCAGCAGCGAGTTTTGCAGAAACATGCTGCCACTAAGTACTTTAGCAGCAGCGCGTCCAGGGAAGGACGCTATTACTATATCTAGCCTGGGGGCAAATCCGTGGAAATTATAGTAGTAGCGCTTGTTTCACCTAGAGCGCTACTGCTATCTAGTTATTAGTAGCGCAGTTCCTTTAAGCTTGCTACTGCTAGTTAGTAGTAGCGCCTGTTTTAAACCGCGCTGCTGCTAAGATTCTGTGTATAATGTTTTCCCTAGTAGTGCCACTTTATGGTTAATGAAGGTATTGTCTTGGGGCATAAAATTTCTGAAAGAGGTATTGAAGTTGACAAAGCTAAAGTTGATGCTATTGAAAAGATGCCGTGTCCCAAGGACATCAAAGGTATAAGAAGTTTCCTTGGTTATGCCGGTTTTTATAGGAGGTTCATTAAGGACTTCTCAAAAATTTCCCGGCCTCTGACTAACCTATTACAAAAAGATATTCCTTTTGTCTTTGATGATGATTGTGTAGAAGCATTTGAAATACTTAAGAAAGCCTTGATTTCTTCACCTATTGTTCAGCCACCTGATTGGAATTTACCCATTGAAATCATGTGTGATGCTAGTGACTATGTTGTAGGTGCTGTTCTAGGACAAAGAGTTGATAAAAAAATAAATGTTATTTAATATGCTAGTAAAACTCTAGACAATGCCCAGAGAAATTATGCTACTACTGAAAAGGAATTCTTAGCAATTGTATTAGCTTGTGATAAGTTCAGACCTGATATTGTTGATTCTAAAGTAACTATTCACACTGATCATGCTGCTATTAAATATCTTATAGAAAAGAAAGATGCTAAACCAAGACTTATTAGATGGGTTCTCCTGCAACAAGAATTTGATTTGCATATTATTGATAGAAAGGGAGCTGAGAATCCCGTTGCAGACAACTTGTCTAGGTTAGAGAATATTCTTGATGACCCACTACCTATTGATGATAGCTTCCCCGATGAAAAATTAGCTGTCATAAATGCTTCTCGCACTGCTCCATGGTATGCTGATTATGCTAATTACATTTTTGCTAAATTTATACCACCTAGTTTCACATACCAGTAAAACAAAAAGTTCTTCTATGATTTAAGACATTACTTTTGGGATGACCCACACCTTTATAAAAAAGGAGTAGATGGTGTTATTAGACATTGTGTACCTGAGCATGAACAGGAACAGATCCTACACAAGTGTCACTCTGAGGCTTATGGAGGACACCATGCTGGAGATAGAACTGCACATAAGGTATTGCAATCCGGTTTTTATTGGCCTACTCTCTTCAAGGATGCCCGTAAGTTTGTCTTATCTTGTGATGAATGTCAAAGAATTGGTAATATCAGTAGACGTCAAGAAATGCCTATGAATTATTCACTTGTTATTGAACCATTTGATGTTTGGGGCTTTGATTATATGGGACCGTTTCCTTCCTCTAATGGGTATACACATATTTTAGTTGTTGTTAATTACGTTACTAAGTGGGTAGAAGCTATTCCAACTAGTAGTGCTGATCATAACACCTCTATTAAGATGCTTAAAGAAGCTATTTTTCCGAGGTTTGGAGTCCCTAGATATTTAATGACAGATGGTGGTTCACATTTTATTCATGGTGCCTTTCGTAAAATGCTTGCTAAGTATGATGTTAATCATAGAATTGCATCTCCATATCACCCACAGTCTAGTGGCCAAGTAGAACTTAGCAATAGAGAGCTTAAATTAATTTTGCAAAAGACTTTTAATAGATCTAGAAAGAATTGGTCCAAGAAACTTGATGATGCATTATGGGCTTATGGAACTGCATATAAAAATCCTATGGGTATGTCTCCGTATAAAATGGTTTATGGTAAAGCATGTCACTTACCTCTCGAATTAGAACATAAGGCATATTGGGCCATCAAAGAGCCCAATTATTATTTCAAACTTGCCGGTGAGAAGAGGTTATTTGACATTAGCTCACTTGATGAATGGAGAACCCAGGCTTATGAAAATGCCAAGCTGTTTAAAGAAAAAGTTAAAAGATGGCATGACAAAAGGATACAAAAGCGTGAGTTCAATGTAGGTGATATGTATTATTATACAACTCCCATTTAAGATTTTTTGCAGGCAAACTTCTCTCTAAATGAGAAGGCCCATACGTTATCGAGGAGGTCTATCGTTCCGGTACCATAAAAATCAACAACTTTGAATGCACAAATCCGAGGGTGGTGAACGGTCAAAGAATCAAACATTATATCTCAGGTAATCCTACAAATATTGAAACTAATGTTATTGAAACTATAACCCCGGAGGAATACATAAGGAACACTTTCCAGAACATTTTAGACTCTGAAAAGGAATAGGTACGTGGTACCGTAAGTAAACCGACTCCAAAACAGTTCTAATGGCAATTTTTCTCCGTTTTGGAATACTTAAGAAAATAGGAAAATAAGAAGCAAACCGGAAAGGACACGAGGCTTCCATGAGGGTGGAAGGCGCGCCCTACTCCCCTGGGCGCGCCCCCTGCATCGTGGGCACCTCGTGTGCTCTCCGGACTCTGTTTTCTTCCACGATACTTCTTTTGGTCGGTAAAAAATCATTATATAATCTCCCGAAGGTTTTGACCACCGTATCACGCAAATATCTGCTATTTTATTTCGAGTTGTTTCCTGCCAGGGTTGGCAAGGCCAAGCATCTTGTCGTCTCCCTCCTCCTCCAACAATGAGGGCAATGATGCTTGGCTAATAAAGATAGAGCTGAAGAGAGAAGAACCCGGAGAGATCAACAAGGATGATGGGATCAAGAAGGCCATGGGGGATCAAGTTCCGGCAGTAGCAGAAGAAGACATCCTTCAACCTCACAACAATCTCTTTACCCCAACGGAGATTGAAGCTTTCAATATGATTGAGTTAGCTCGCATTCAAAACAAGTATCTCATAAGTGAAAATAATTTGTTGAAGGAGCATATCATCGCACTCAAAGGCATTATCCGCAAATTGGAGGATCTCCTATGCTCGATGTGCGACTATCCATCATCACTAACACCTTCTTCACCAACAAAGAAGAACTGAGCATCGGGTATGGGCACTCCCCTTGGCAACTGCCAAGCTTGGGGGAGTGCCCCGGTATCGTATCACCATCACTTTTATCTTTATCGTTTTTCTTAATTCAATCCTTTTGATAATATCTTGATCTAGTAGAATAAACTTTTAGTATAATCTAGTTGTGAGTTTTTCTTTATGATCTTCTTATGTACTCGAGTCCGTGAGCTATCTTTTCCCTAATAATAAAGCACATATTGACTTTGTCGGGTTCACCGTCACAATACGCTTTCTTTTCATGTCATAATACACTTTTACAATTTGTATGGACAAAATCGTAATATAAACAAGGTGGTACTAATAGTTAAGAAAAACGGATCGTTAAAAACAGAAGACTTACAAAAACGTTGTCGCTGCATTGGGCCTATTTCGGCCTGCCCTATCCCCGTCGGCCCGCGCCAATCCCCGTGCGGTAAATGTTGTCACTTATCCCCTCCTGTCTCTCTCCCTTCCATCACCGGCGCTGTTGACTGTATCGGGGTGCTGCGGACTAGATGAACCCGGCGGCTGCTGGATTCGACCCCCCTTGGATCCACTAGCTTGATGCTCTCCACCACCGCTGCGCCCACCATGCCGGCCAGCAAGGCGTGGCTTTGGGTTGTCCCTGTACGGCGGCCTCATGTCGGCGGCGATGTACAGCTCTACGCCCTCCGCCTTCGGCTAGCTCCTTGCTTCCAGACGAGGCATCCTCTGCATCGTAGTCATCTTGAGTTGTTGGTTCCTACTTCGGGATCGAGTTGACCTCCATTTTGCTCTGCCACGAAAGATCTTCAGTCCCTGGCATATGTGTTTTCCATGTTGTGCTCCTACTACCGTACGGCGGCGGCATGTCAGCGGCGACGTACAACTCTACGCTCTCCGCCTTCGGCCAGCTCCTTGCTTCCGGATGAGGCATCCTCTGCATCGTACTCATCTTGGTTGTTGGCTCCTCATTCGGGATCGATTTCACCTTCATCTTGCTCTGCCATGGAAGGATCTTTAGTCCCCTGGTACATGTGTTTTTCGTGTTGTTGCTCCTACTGCCCGGCTGTGTGTGTCATTGGTGGCATGACATGCACACTCTATATGTAGATGAAGCGGGCGGTTGCCGGCTGCTGCTGGTACATGCAAAGGAGGATTAGGATTGCATAAATGATTAGGAGAGCTCACTTGATTTGTTTGGGTCTCAATTAGTTAAACCGCGAATTGATATTTGTTTCTTGGTGCAGGAGCTTCAAGGCAACAAAGGCATAGGCTTCACGGCAACACATTCTATGATTTTCCTCCCAAATCTGAAACTATTTGGCCCCAAAATTGTAGTCCCCTTGAGAAAGTCAGAGTATTGATGGTCTGGTCTATGGATGTTGACAAATTTGATTGCAGCCGGGACCACAAAGAAAGTGCAGTGCTCACCGTTGTAGATATCTGCAGGGCAACATCAAATTTCAGTGACAAGAACATGGCCAGGCAGGGAGCTTCATGCATCATTGCATGTGGGTATTCTTTACTATTATGAATTGTTTTTGTTTCTTTGAGACACTAACCGTAGCTTCTTATTAGTGCCTAGCATGGTAAAAGGGCAATATTGTTGTGCCTTTCTTGGAATCAGGTTCTTCTATTCCATATGGCCACTCTCTTCCGCGAGCGCTGTCTTTGGCAAAATTTTAGTGAGCAATGCCTGCCGGAGTCACAGGACTCCTGCTACCCGGAGGAGCAATATTTACGGACACCGCTCGACGTGGCCGACCCCGCCGGCTGCACCTGGTACACGCTCACACGCATCAACTATACTGACAGTGTCGACGGCGACCCATAGACTTATGGCGTGCCAGAGGTGTCGCTGTTGCTCACCGTCGAGCTGCATCAGTCCAACAACTCCACCTATGAGCACATGTTCGCGCGCAAGTTCGCGCCTAACTGCCTTGGCCCGCTCATGGTCATCGCAGACACTGTCATCTTCAAAGATTGATCGATGTCTTTCTCTGCACCATAGCTGCACGTAGGAGGTACATTGTGGCACCTTATTTCTGAAAAGTTTCAGAGATTCTAGACATCACTTCTTCTTGTTAGTGCTCGTGAGGCATGCATGCCATGTTAATCACAAATTTGCAGCTGATAGATGGTCGAAACATATTGGGAATGACACTTCACTCCCTGAATTCGTTTGAGATGCTGCAGCTTCTTATGAGACAAGATGACTGAAGAACACTGAATACTTAATTTGGGAAAATCTCCTATCTGATTTAGTTTCCGAATGTAAGCATGTTGCTTCATGTAATCTATAATACCTAAATAATTCATCCCCACTAACATATTTCTCTTAATATGCAGGCTATCCACATCACTAATCAACATGCAACCATCCACCTCACTCCACCTCATCAGTCTAGCCACATCATCAATTCCAAATACCCTTTTTATTTCCTGTGATTTAATTTCTCCTTCGCACGCTTCCTATTCCGTCTTCTGTAACACCCAGATAGTTGAAGAGCCATCCATCATCCATCAATAAAGACCCAACAGATGGGAAACGGTGGAGTCCCATCTCCATGTCGTCTCTTCACATCTCCCTCCAGTAAGCCTCTTCCCATCTCTCAACATGGAAATCTCGCGCCGCTAGGCTTCCACAAGGAAGTGGAGTAGCCTGTAGCCCATCAGGGGACAAACTCTCTGTAGTCCCAATCGAGATCCCCTGCCGCAAACTCCTCCTTGCCATCTTACTGGATGGAGTTTGAGGCTGCGAGGTCAACTCACCGCCGCTGCGAGTCTATGTTGCCCCACCCGCTGTTCGATGATCCAACCCCAACATCTGCCCCTAGGTCTGGCATCTCCGGCCTCTGACATCTCCGGCAGCCCGACTTTTGTTACTTGAAGCGGGATTGCAGGCAACCGAGCGCCCGGGTGCCCGTCCGCGATCATGCCTTCGATTGAAGCGCACTAGATGTGCCTAGAAGTCCAGAAGTCTACAATATGTTCTCTCCCTGCCGGGCAATGGGTCTAACTTCAATCATCTAGGTCCCAACTTCATCTCCTACCCTCGGCAGGCTCTCTCGATCCCTATTTTAGGATGATGTTTAACACCATGCAGTACTTAGCCAAAGCTAAGTTTCAATTGCAGCCCATAGCACCAAGAGAAACGATGATCTACTCCTCTCCTCATGGGATTTTCAGGAACAATTACGAGTTTTCCGTTGCAGTGCGGGAACAGGAACAGACTTACACAAATCCCTGTCAAAGTCGTTAGATCCACACCATGCATGGCCAGTTCTATAAATCTTAGTTTCCTGTAGGGAACCTCTTATGCATGCACGCCTGCAGCATCACGACTATATTTGATTAGTTGTTTCTTTTGTAGATTCGTAAGTTCTCTCAGATACGAAGTGAGGTAGGTAGACTTTCTGTAGATTACATGTTTCATCTGAATTACCAAACCTAGGGCAAGTAAGGTGCTCTTACAATGTTGAATCATCTGTATGAATTTGGTTAGATCGATGGATTCAGTACCGGCCTCTAATTTTTTGGCAATGCTGGTAAGTGATGCTCATGATCCATGTTCTTTTGGATCTATGTGCGTGGGTCGAGGTTGAACCCCCCCCCCCCCACGAAGGTGTGGTAAATTTGCTCCTTTTCTTGATCAATATTTTTTCTCCCATAAATCACGACCTATACATTTAGTTTTGTATTTCCAGAGTTTTATCTGTTACTCTCTCTCTCTGTCATAAATCATGATCATATGCATGTACATCTTACTCACCGTACTGAGTCATTTGTTGTTGTATTTTTGCAGAATTTGGTGTGTAGTTCAACTGAACACATGTGCCCCTGAAGGTCTGATTGCCAAGTGTACAGTACCATCGTCAAATGTCTGATTTCCTGTAGTGTAAGTTTAGTTGACTGCTTGGATTGGCAACCATTGCTTTTTTCTTGAGTTATTCGACAGTAAATATTTCAATTTGCTAACTGTACACATGTCCCTGAACATCTACTTATAGTCCTCTGTTAACAGTTGAGGCAGTAACTTCCTTCCTTTCAGACCTTAGACTTATACAGAAACTACGCGCAGATTTTGTTGGCTCTGTTTTATGTCTACAATTTAGGTATGTTCTCAGTTAGGTTATGCAATGCTCTGATAAAAGTTATCATTTCACTCTTCCTCTGGAATATAGCAAATCATGTTTGCTGATTCAATTGGGCATGTTTTGCACAGTTTACCTATGGTCATATGAATGCATATGAGAAATCTTATCTTCAATTGGTAGTATTCTAACCTCCTGCATATATGTGTGGCCTCTCAACTGCAGCTACATTATATTATCCTATGGAAAAAATGCATGCTGTTGTCTGTAGCACTTGGAAACACTAGATGTTTGGAGGGAGTACTCAAGTACGATTTATCATTACATTTCAGATTTAGTTAATATAATTTAGAAAGTATTAATATAATATCATGTCTTATTTTATCAACAATTTCCTGTCAAATAAAATTATATCCCTAAGAAACCATCTCTTTATACCTGTGCATTCGAGAAGTAATTTTGAGCTTTCTTATTACGATTTTCCCAACTTAGCTCCTGAGTCGAATTATCTCTTTTGCATAATTTGAAGGTCCATGTTTCAGGTGCTATAACTAAGTTTGATTAGATTTTCTTAGCCTCCATTTCCTTTGTTACACGAAAATAAAAGACAACTGGTAGGGAACGATTCTGATTTACAATAAATATATCTAAATATGATAACAAAATTTTGCAGGTGTACATTTAAATGTGGTGCAAGGTGGCTGCTCTGCCCTGTATATTATCTTATTCCATTTTCCATTGCACTATGATGTTGTTGTTGATCTTTTTTTCTAAACTCGAGTCCATCAATATGAATCAACATGTTCACAAGTTGAATCACCTACAAATACTTCTACATATTCCGCAGCAACGTGCGGGGCATCATCTAGTATATAATAAAGATTAGTGTTGAGTCAAGGGCTTGATTATTTTGCTATGATCTTGAGGGAATAAAATAATAGAGAAGAAATAAAGAGATCATATGGATCTTATGGAGAGTAATGAGCTCACATATAAAGAGTATGATGAATAAAAGTTGTTGAGAGTTGACAAACATAGTTTTGGTCATTGTTGCAATTAATAGGAAGTAATAAAGAAAGAGAGGTTTTCACATATAAATATACTATCTTGGACATCTTTTATAATTGTGAGTACTCATTAAAATATGACATGCTAAAGAGTTGATGTTGGACAAGGAAGACAACGTAATGGGTTATGTTTTCTTACATCTGAGATAAATTATATTGTCATGGACCGTCCAACATGTTGAGCTTGCCTTTCCCTCTCTTGCTAGTCAATTTATTTGCACCAAGTAGAGATACTACTTGTGCTTTCAAATATCCCTAAACCCAGTTTTGCCATGAGAGTCCATCATATCTACCTATGGATTGAGTAAGATCCATCAAGTAAGTTGTCATCGTTGCATGCAATAAAAATTGCCCTCTAAGTATGTATGACTAATTAGTGTAGAGAAAATAAGCTTTATACGATCTTGTGATATGGAAGAAATAAAAGCGACGGACTGCATAATAAAGGTCCATATCACAAGTGGCAATATAAAGTGACGTTTTTTTGCATTAAGATTTCATGCATCCAACCATAAAAGTGCATGACAACCTCTGCTTCCCTCTGCGAAGGGCCTATCTTTTATTCTTGTCTTATACTTCATGCAAAGAGTCATGGTGATATTCACCTTTCCTTTTTACATTTTATCCTTTGGCAAGCATATTGCGTTGGAAAGATCCTGATATATATAGCTAATTGGAGTGAGTTATCATGAACTATTATTGTTGACATTACCCTTGAGGTAAAACGTTGGGAGGCAAAACTATAAGCCCCTATCTTTTTCTGTGTCCGATGAAAACTTCATAACCATAAATATCGCGTGAGTGTTAGCAATTATGAAAGACTAAAAGATGTTTGAGTATGTGGACTTGCTGAAAAGCTCTTATATTGACTCTTTCCTATGTTATGATAAATTGCAATTGCCTCACTGACTGAGATTAGAGTTTGTTGGTTCTCAATGAAGTTTATGATTCATATTTGAAATTGTGACTGAATTGTTACTTTAGCATAAGAGATCAAATGACTATAATTATATATATGTTGCTGCTCTAAGAATGATCATGATGCCCTCATGTCCGTATTTTATTTTATCGACACTTCTATCTCCAAACATGTGGACATATTTTTCGATTTTGGCTTTCACTTGAGGACAAGCGAGGTCTAAGCTTGGGGGAGTTGATACGTCCATTTTGCATCATGCTTTTATATTGATATTTATTGCATTATGGGCTGTTATTACACATTATGTCACAATACTTATGCCTATTCTCTCTTATTTTACAAGGTTTACATTAAGAGGGGGAATGCCGGCAGCTGGAATTCTGGGCTGGAATAGGAGCAAATATTAGAGACCTATTCTGCACATCTCCAAAAGTCCTGAAACTTCACAGGAGCAATGTTTCAGAATATATAAAAAATATTGGGCGAAAGAAGTACCAGAGGGGGGCCACCCACCGTCCACGAGGGTGGGGTGGCGCCCTACCCCCCTGGGCGCGCCCCCCTGCCTCGTGGGCCCCCTGGTGGCCCTCCGATGCCCATCTTCTGCTATATGAGGTCTTTCGTCCAAGAAAAAAAATCATAAGCAAGCTTTCGGGAAGAAACTCCGCCGCCACGAGGCGGAACCTTGGCGGAACCAATCTAGGGCTCCGGCGAAGCTGTTTTGCCGGGGAAACTTCCCTCCAGGAGGGGGAAATCATCACCATCGTCATCACCAACGATCTTATCATCGGGAGGGGGTCAATCTTCATCATCATCTTCACCAGCACCATCTCATCTCAAACCCTAGTTCATCTCTTGTATCCAATCTTTGTATCCAAATATCAGATTGGTACTTGTGGGTTGCTAGTAGTGTTGATTACTCCTTGTAGTTGATGCTAGTTGGTTTACTTGGTGGAAGATCATATGTTCAGATCCACTATGCATATTAATACCCCTCTGATTATGAACATGAGTATGCTATGTGAGTAGTTACACTACAAAAAAATTACACTTCTGTGATGATACGTGTTTGTCATAGTAGGTCCCGTTTTCTGTCATGCATGTACATCCATGACAAATTTATGACAGAATCAAGATAGTCATACATGTGCTGTCGTAGAAGTCTTTCATGACATTACCAAATTATCATCACGGAAGTGTCCACTTCCATGACGATAAATCGCGCGCCATAGAAGTGCTTTCGTCAAGGGTGATCGACACGTGGCATCCACCATAACGGAATGCCGTTAAGCTATCGGGTCGGGTTTTGGATCCGATAACCCATTAATAGCCCCGACCAATGGGGATTTTCCATGTGTAAAATCATCATTGGCTGGAGGAAACACGTGTCGGCTCATCGCTGGGACAGGTGTCATCCACTCATCGGACAGAAGGCGCCTATGATACGTCGACACATCGCACGGCCCAACAGAGGCCCATTCCTGTGAAAAGGCCGGCCTATTTGACTTGGTCAAAAGGTGGCGGGCCGGCCCATGGAAAGCCTGTTAACGGCCTGTTCGCATATAGCCCATTTACATCCCGCTAACCCAAGGCCCGTTACGCCTATTCGAATTAGGCCCAGTAGCGTCATCTGGGCCATCCAATATGATTCCAGCCCGTTTTCACTTCTGGCCCATGTATGGACCATGACGTCCTTCGGCCCATATGAGGCCCTATGTAACTCTTGGCCTATTAATGGCCCGTGGTGAAACTGGCCGGTAATGAATAGTGTATCACTTTACACCCATTAATGGCCCGTGGTGAAACTGGCCCGTAAAGAAAAGTGTATCACTTTATACCCATTAACGACCCGTTATTCCGTTGGGCCGTTTCCAGCCCATGTTATCTTTCGGCCTTCTCAGAGCCCATTTATTCTTGGGCTATTTTCCAGCATTCTTTTACTTACGGCCCGTTACTGTCATTTTCTGCTTGTGGGCCAAATTCAGCCTGTGGTTACAGTCGGCCCATTTGTGGTCCGTTAATACGTTGGGCCGTTTTCATAGCGTCATCAAATACGGCCTATTAATGATGGCCCGTTATGGTCGGCCCATGAACGGACGATTCCAACTCTAGCCCGTTTTCGGCCAGAATGCGGTCTGTTTGGCCCATGTTTGGCCAATCGATCATACGGCCCGTATAAGGCTCATTGATGATACGGCCCGTAGAAGGCCCATTGTTTCTACGGCCCGTAGAAGGCCCATTGTTTCTATGGCCCGTAGAAGGCCCACTGTTTCTACGGCCCGTAGAAGGCCCACTATTTATATGGCTCGTAGAAGGCCCACTGTTTGTACGGCCCGTAGGAGGCCCAGTGTCACTACAGTAAATATTAGCCCATGGTTATTGTGGCCTAGTTTTAAAAAATAGGTTATTGCAGCCACTAGAAAACCGCAGAAAAAGAACTGCACTGACTACAAGCAAACAAATAAACAAGACAACAAGGAAATAAATAAGCAAGCAACTTACACTAGGCTATCACGGCTATTACACATATTACATCCACTGGGCATCAAAGTTCGCCACCAGTGCAAATATAGGGAACACATCAGCATATAAACGCCGTATCAAAACAAGTCCAGAACTGAAACCACTTCAGAAGAGCTCAAGAAACAATATCCCGGGTACCCATAATGCTGGCAAGATGCTTAGCAAGCTTATTAACTTTCTCTTGTTTGGCGCTTAAGTCCTCCAGCGCTTGCTGCTGCACCAGAAAGTATGCATCTAAATTCTACACGGACTTCCTCAGTCCTTCGGCTTCCTGTCGCATAATATCTGATCAATGTCTTTCAACTTGAAGTTGAGACTCAAGAAGCCAAACTGATTCAGGCAACAAGTTCGAAGAGCTGGTGCCAGCAGTGGTAGCCAGTAACTCGAAAACTACATCAAGACAGGACTTTGGGGTTGTCTCAGTGTCTTCAGTATAGTTTTTATTAGCTTTCTTGGAGACCAATAGGGATGTCTCACTATCTTGAACCTTATCTGCATTACTTCCTTTACCATTGCATAACAGGGTACTCTTCTCCAATATTTTATCCGCGTTCTAAAAGAGAAACAAACAAACACATCTCAGGTTTACAATGTAGTATATGAAACTCATTTTGGTAAACCAGTTCAGTAGTAAGGTGGATAGGATAACAACATGAAACGAACATATATCTATGTAGTATGGTCACTGTATGGTCTATATCATTCTAGTTTATGTTGCCAAATCAAGATAGATACAGTTCGAATCATATCTATTTAAGACAAAGCAGAATATACATAATATAAGTGTGGGAAACTGATAAGCACATTTCATATACATAATTTTGTCACACATATAGACCATTTATTGTGATATGTCAATCTATTCTTGCTTCAAATTATCAAATATTCGAATGATATTCACGAAAGAGCTCGTGACTAGTTATTTGTTTATTTTGCAGAAAAGTGCGACAAGGCACTATAAACCTCGAGATTTTGACTAAGAGGCCGAAGAAAACAAGACAAGGGCAAGAAAGAAAGAGTGGAGGGATCAACTTGTGAAGTAGGAAGAGAAGTAGAAGGGCTGAAGTGAAAAAGTGCAGACCTGAGGAGAGGATCAAAATTCCTAGCTGCAGCCCGATCCCGTTTGGGCCTGGCACAACACATCTCTCTCCCTCTCCCCAATTCCTTCTCCACCTCCGGCCGCTATCGCAGCCAGGCCGGCGTGGCGGCGCGCCCTCCATTCATCAGCGTCATCCACCACACCATCTCCACTACCCGCCACTGCCAGCGCCGCATCACCACCACCATCCGCTGCATCTTCCTTTGCCGCGCCACACCACCAGCAACCCTCACCACGAGCGCCGCCACTCGCGCGACCCACCAGACATTGGGGTCGCATGCATCTGAATTCCCGCGCGCCTCCGCCTGCTGCTGCTCCTCCCCATGCCCAAGCTGTTGCTCCTCTCTCTTGCAACACCTGCTGCTGTTCTTCTTCTTCTCCTCACCTGCTGCTGTTCTTCTTCCTCTCCTTACCTTGCTATTGCACTTCTCCTCCTCCTAACCTTGCTGTTGTTCATCTCTGAACCCCCAACATGCTGCTGCTCCTCTCCAACAACGATGCCGATCTGCAGCACTTCCTCGTCACCAACCTCAAGAAACGGAGTTGCTGATCCTCTCCAACAACCCCTTGCTGATCCGCTCCAACTTGGCTTCGCTGATCATCTTCATCCCTGCTGCTCTCCTTTGCCCACAACATCTAAAGCCCAGGAAACAACTCTGAATCTCCCTTCTCTTACTGTAGTTTTTTGAATTTTTGCTCTGATTATTCTGCAGCTTGTAATCTAAATCTCAGTTAACTGTTGATGTGCCCGTGACAAAACTAGGTGGTTCAACTTGCAATATTGTTCTACTGCCTGTGATGTTTGAGATGCTTCCATCATCTACTCTATACTACAGATAATATGTTCAGTTCGTACTTGTCATGTGTTAATTAGTATTCTACTACTGTATGTGTGAGATCCCTTATGTGTTTGTTCCTTACTGCAGAAATTTATTCAGTTGTCCATGTGTTAGCTCCAGTAGATGTGCTATATAAGTACATGTGTGTTTTGTGATGTAAACCATGTCAGCTAGCTCACTGTAACAAATTCATGTTACTATTTGTGGTTTTATTTTGTATTGATATTACTCTCTGTGGTAGCTAGTTGTGTGATCATTCAATTTTCAATCTATGTATTAGCTCTCTACCTGTAATATATGTTGTGACACGAAGCATTTTCATCCCTGTCCATTATCTTGTTTCTTCCCTCTGTCATACACTTGGTAGATAAATATATGTGTTCATGTCCTGTTGTTTCCTTTTGTGTTAGCATTTTAGTTTCTCAAGTAATAGGAAAACACCAAAAAAAACAATATAGACAATCTGAACCTCCCCTTTGCTTATTTTGCATTTTCTTTGGTGACGATCTTCGGGAACTACCTTGTTTAGTTTAGGTTTATTTTCTTGCATTCATATTCTGAATTGTGTTACGTAACTTTATCTGAGCACGATCATTGACTTGCCTAGTCCTTGTGGAGAACACGACACTTGCAGTTTGGGCGTAAAAACCCCACTGTACTCACAATCGATCAGAAACTACACAGCAATAACAACACTTGTAATGTGCATGGCATGAGAACATAACTGTTTATTCAATTGAAACTGAAATCAACATAGAGCAAGTTACAACAGCAAACAGCCAAACACGTTGAAGAAACAGGTTTAAATCATACCTATTGCGCCATTGGAGTTTCAATTGCATCCTTCAAATTTGAGATTATTTGGTATCAGTAAATACAGTGATGCAAGAGCAAAGTAATATGAACCATAGCTACAGAACCTGACCTGAGAACAATTCTTCTTCTGCTTTAAGCGTTGACTTCGGGTTCGGAGTGGTGGTCCTCATGATTTGGGCACTGCAGTTGCCTTACTAACTGCTCGTGTTTGGGTGCTCTGTGGTGGAGACGGTGCTGTGTCAACGGGAACTGGGTGTCTATCTGCTGGGGTTGGGGTTAGAAGGGGTGTAGCTGGTTCTCTGTCCAACTGGGTAGGGGTACAATCTGCATGAGTGTGGGTTATGTGTGGTGGGGCTGGTTCTTGGGCAAGTACAACCATGGTTCTATCTGCATCGACAGGTAGCACGATCTTTTCTGAAGACCGTGTTTTTACTCCCACAGATACTGCCATCACTCCCTCCAATTGAAATGGCTGATAAACAATAAAAGTAATTGAATGTACAGACATTGTAAGATAGACAGGTGCAATGGATAGTAGGGAAGAAAACATGGCATGAAATAATTCACATTTATGTTGTCTAAGCAAACCTAATAGTGGGACATAATTTCACATATATGATGTGTCGGATTTCGGGTTCCGGCAGACCCTTGAGGTCCGAACACTGGGGTGCGTGCGGAGATCTCTCCCCTACCGATCTACGTCCAATCTCCTCGTGTGATCTAAGCTGGAAAACAAAGAACAACACAAGGGACACCAGGTTTATACTGGTTCGCGCCATCGTTGTGGTGTAATACCCTACTCCAGTGTGTGGTGTGGTGGATTGCCTCAGGGGCTGATGATGAACAGTACAAGGGAAGAACAGCCTCGCGAGAGGTGTTCTTGAGCTGGTGCGATGAACTGCTAGGGTGAGTTCAGTCGCCTCTCTCTCTCTGCTAGGGTTCTACCAGATCTCTCCCTCATCCCTCTACTCTGTGGTGGCTAGCCCTATTTATAGAGGCCCTGGACCTCTCCCCAAATAATGAGCGGGAAGGGCGCCAACAATTGGCCATTTTGAAGGGAAACATATAGTACAAGTTATCCTGACCAAAGGTGGTCTTCAGTTGCAAAAGCACTGGTGATGACGCCGTCTTGGGCTCCACGGTGACCTCCGCCTTGCCCCTCTGCTGGTCTTGGTCTCGTTGCACCAGAATGGCAACCTTTACCCGATGCCTTGGCTTGCGCTTGCCCCCTTTGCACCAAAGGGGAAACAAGGACACTGCGCAGGCCGGCGCCCGCCTTGTCTCGATTGTCATGGCTTGCGTCACGGGTTCCTCACGAGGTACCCCTTCCTTGATCTCTTCGCCTCCTCGCGAGCCTGCCTGATGAGGCTGCCTGTGAGGAAGCTTTCAGTCGTCCGCCCCGTGAGGCTTGGCCCCTCGCGAGGGTCTTGAGCTTGAGCTGATGAAGATGGGCCACGTTGGGCCCCCACTTGAGCCACGCCGCAGGCAGGCAAGTCTGGGGACCCCCATTCCCAGAACACCGACAGTAGCCCCCGGGCCCGAGGCACGGCCGGGCTTGGCCCAGCAGGGGAGCGAAGGAGCAAGCGCGAAGCGCCGCGGGCCCTAACAGCCTGCGGCCTTGGGCGCCGCGTGGTGATTGATTGGACGTGGGCGCATACGCTTCCCCGCGATGCCTCGGTGACCGCATGACTTGACAAATCCCTGCATGCAGAGAAATCGGTCATGATTACCTACGATCGTGGTGCTCGGCGGTTGGCCTCCTCCGGCTATAAGTACGGGGCTGGGTGAGCCCCTTCAGTCCATTCCTTCCCGCTGCTCCTTCCCTTCTTCTTCCTTGTTCTTGCTCCTCCTCACGCCAATGGCACCAATCCGCCGGTTCTCTGCAGAAGAGAAGGGAAAGGCCCCCTGAGAGGGTCCTGACCCACATTTTTCTCCCCTACTTGCTCGCGCTCTACGTCGGCAGGGCCCGGCCCCGCGCATACCTCACCCAGCGTTAGCCCCGACCGGAAACCAGGATGGGACTAAGGAGTGAGGGGCTACGTGGCAAGTTAGGCTCCTGAGTCGCGATGCTCGGGGGTCCCCCTTGACGCACAAGCAACAAGTAGGAAAGGAGGGAACGAGGAGTGGATTGATCGTTCTGCGTCGGCAGGACCTAGCCCCACGCGTACCTCACCCAGCGTTAGCCCCGACCAGAAACTAGGACAGGACTAAGGAGTGAGGGGCTACGGGGCAAGTTAGGCTCCTGAGTCGCGATGCTCAGGAGTCCCCCTTGACGTTCAAACGGGTTTCCATACCTTGGCTCCGCTCGGGGAGGGGCGCGCGACGACCAGGTCCGAGGGACCTGGCTGGGTGGCGTGTGCTCAGGCGAGGCCCGGGCGTAGCCCCCGTGTCCAGCCCCTTCGCGCGGCACTCCCGAGGGGAGGCGTTGCGATGGTGCCGGACACTGAGCTCTGGGCTCCCTGAGGTTGGTATGGCCGGAGGCCGCCCTCAGTTATTTATCACTAGCATAGAGGATAGCACTTCCGTATGTGTACGGGCATAGCCGCTCCTCGGCAGTGTCGTCAGCCAGCGCGGAGCATGGTGCTTCCACTGGTACGTGGCAGGGGGCTCCCCTCCGGGAGGAGCCCCCGGGGCGTGTACAGCCCCGCCCTGACACGTGGCCGGCACGGTAGGGCTAGGAGAGGTGTATCTGGGAACTCGTGAGCCAGCGTGGGACTCACAAGGCCCTACCTTGAGGCGGGTTGCGCCTGGCTCTCGGCCTTTGTCAATGGTGTATTCCTGCAGGGTAGTTAGAATGCAAATGCTCTACGTCCTCAGGTCCCGGCCCTCGAGCGAGCTCAGCCGCCGCTGGTATACAGGTCACGATGCCGTGGGTCAAGGCCAGGGGGTGAGGGCTGGAGAGCTGGTAGGAGTCCACGAGTCACGATGCTCAGGTACCTCCCTTTTAACATGCAAGCGCTTTGCATGAAAGCAGAGAAGTCCGTGATAAGCAGCAGGTGATAATTGAGCGCGAAAGAGCAAATTCATTTTAAGTAGACGCGGGAAAAGCAAACGCCGCAGGGCCAGGCCCGAGCAGCTCGGGGATGATGCAGCCCGTGGGGAGCCCCCAACAAGGTATGTAAATAGCATAAGCAAAACGGATACATGCCGCAGGGACGGACCCACACGGCCTGGGAATGATGCGGCCCTCTGGGCGCTCCCAGCTAAAAACGGAACTTAGAAAGATGTCACCTGGTGCCGTTGAAGATGAAGTGATGCTGAGGAAGCGGGCGATGCGCGATGAAGACGTCGACCCTCGGGAGGCACCGGGGGCACAGGTGGGTTCCCGAGGGCCTTCTCCATCTCCGCCAGGACCGCATGATGCCTGACCTCCTGAGCCTCCAGAATGCTCCTCAGTAGGTGCCGATGAGCGGCGACCGCATTCGGCAGGCCGAAAGGCATGCGAACGTAGCTGTGAGGCGGACCCTCGCAACACCCCGCGCGCGAAGGCCATAGGCGCTCCTGAGACGTGGCTCGGTTGAGCCCTGGTACGTCGATGCAGACGCGCAGCCCACCATCCTTGCCTGGATGCGGGGCCATGGCGGGCAAGCAGCGGCTGCCGTGCATGACTCTCGACTCCGGTAGCTCCTGAGTGTTGCTCGTGATGAACTCCTGAGGGTTTGGTCTTCCTTGCCTTGTACCTTCCTGAGGGAACGTGCCTGGAAGCACCCCTCCAAGTGGTGCCCGAGCGCCTCCCTCGCGGCCTTGGCAAAGTCGGTGGCTCTCCAAGAAAGAGCCCCCGAGCCCTGCCTGAGGAGGGCGCCGGGTGCGCCTTCCTATGCGAGAGAGGGTGGCGCTCCCTGATTGGGCATAGATCCTGACCCAACACCTCCGGAGGCGCTTTCCTCCTTATGGCTTGGACCAGGCGAAGCCTTCTTCTTCTTGGGGGTCGCCTCGAGAAGTCTTCCATTTCTGCGGTCCGGGTCTTCGATTGCTGCGGCTTGAAACGCGCGCTCAAGTGAACACACTGCGTCCCTTTCTTCACAGGGTACGGTGATGACTCCACCGCTTCCTGGCATCTTGAGGACATTGTATCCATGGTGAGTCACTGCCATGAACTTGGCCAGGGCTAGGTACCCGAGGATGTCATTGTATGGTAGACGGATGTGGGCGACGTCGAAGTCGATGAGCTCGGTGCGGTAGTTGTTGCGCTGCCCGAAGGTGACTGGAAGGCAAATCTGCCCTATCGGAACAGTGGAACCATTAGTGACTCCTGAGAAGGGCTTGGTTGGCTGAAGCTGATCGTACGACACTTGGAGATTGTCGAACGTCTCGACGGACAGGACATTGAGTCCTGCCCCGCCATCAATGAGGGTCCTGGTGACCTGCACGTTGCTGATGACTAGGGAGCAAAGCATAGGGAGGACTCTGGCCGTTGCCGCGCACTTGAGCTGATCCGCTGAGCTGAACGTGATAGTGCACACGGACCACCTGAGAGGGCACGTGGCCTCAAGCTTGGGGAGGACTGCATTCTCCTCGCGAGCAAACTGCTTGAAGATGCGTTTTGAGGCTGGGGCCTGCGCGCCACCCAAGATGCAAGCGATTGCACGCGGCTCCTCGAAGCCCTCAGCTCCCTCGTCCTGATGTTGGTCTTCGTTCCTCCTTGGCGGTGGCGGCAGAGGAGGAAGGCCTGCGTTGCCGCGCGGGCGATCCTCACGAGGCTGATCTCTCCAGCCTCCCTCGCGAGGCTGGTCCTGCCAGTGATCCTCGCGAGGTCGGTCTCGCCACCCTTAGCGAGGGTGACGGTCTTCCCATCGTCCGCCACCTCTTCCTCCTCCTCGGCCATAGCCCCTGTTGTTGCGCTCGGGGCGTCGGTCGAGACGTCCATCTCTCACGGCCCTGAGCTCTTGACATTCGTTGGTGTTGTGGGTGTGGAGGTCGTGGTACACGCAGTACCGGCTGCCCTTGGATGACTCAGGCTGATCCCTGCCTCGCTTGGTGTCTGGCTCCGCTGCAAGCACGACAACCCCCTTGCGCTTCACATCCTTGGCCTTGGGCTTCTTCTCTTCCGGGTTGGCAGCCGGGAGTTCGTGGAGGGAAAGGCGCCCTTCCTCAGGCCTGGCGCACTTGGTCGCCAAGTTGAACAGCTCCAGGGATGTGCACAGGTCTTCATGGATTGCTAGCTCCTCCTTCATCTTGACATCACGTACGCCATTGGAGAAGGCCAAGATGATGGCTTCTTCAGTCACCTTGGGGATCTTGAGGCGAGCGTTGTTGAAGCGCTGGATGTATTTCTGTAGGATTTTCCCTTGCTGCTGCTTGATGGCCGGGGGCCGGTCGCGAGTGCCCTGGAAGTTGGCGATGAAGCGAGTGCGCATCTCGTCCCAGGAGGAGATCATGCCAGGAGCCAGGTGCGGGCTCCGTCCTTGAGCGCCATGGGAAACCAGTTCGCCATGACCCTTTCATCTCCGTTGGTGGCTTCGATGCATAGCTCGTAGAGTTGCAGGAACTCCGCAGGGTCCGCCGTGCCATCATAGCGAGGGGGCAGGTCAGGCTTGAAATTGCCTGGCCATGCGACGCAGCGTAGCTCGGGGGTGAGGGCACGGCAGCCTGCTGTGGCCACCGGTGCCTTTTGCTGGTACTGGGCTTGCTCATGGGGATTACCGCGCGCCACCGCTTGGAGCAGCGCGGGGTCTTGGCGTGGAGGTGCAGGGACGTGATCTTGGCGTGCCGGCGCCGGGAGCGCGCGATTGCCTTCTTGGGGACGAGGAATCTCTTGGTAGCTCCTTTCTTGCTGCGCAGGCGCCAAGCACGGAGGGTCTCGCCCTGGGGCTGCGCGCCTTGGAGCCAGGGCGCCTCCTTGGGGAGGAGGTGGTGGAGGCACCTCCTGATCCTCGCCTCCTACGCGGAATGGAGGGCGAGGCAATGAGAGGGACGACAAGGGGGAGCCCCATGCGGCGCTGACGAGCTCGGTGATGCGGGCGAGCCAGTCTTCGTAGAGGTCGTCGACGGGGCGGTAGTGCAAGAGTTCTCTTGCCAGGAGCAGCGCGGCGTGCGCGTCCTTGGGGGCGCGACGGGCGTGGGACGACGAAGCGGCTGGAGTCAGCGATGGGGTGGCGGTGCGGCCCTCCCGCAGCACCGAAGGATGCTGGGATGAGGCCTGCTGCTCGTTCCCCGTCGGGCCGGTGGTGGTGTTGGCGGCAGGCGACGGGGAATGACGAGGACGTTCGCCGACGGGCGCCGTCTGGGCGACGTAGGTGGCGAGAGCAGCCCGGCGCTCGGCGCGAGCCCGACGAGCGTCAGCCATGGACACGACAGAAGATCACACGCGAACAGCGGAAGAGAGATTCCGGCACACCCCTACCTGGCGCGCCAAATGTCGGATTTTGGGTTCCGGCAAACCCTTGAGGTTCGAACACTGGGGTGCGCGCGGAGATCTCTCCCCTACCGATCTACGTCCAATCTCCTCGGGTGATCTAAGTTGGAAAACAACTAACAACACAAGGGACACTGGGTTTATATTGGTTCGGGCCACTGTTGTGGTGTAATACCCTTCTCCAGTGTGTGGTGTGGTGGATTGCCTCAGGGGCTGATGATGAACAGTACAAGGGAAGAACAGCCTCGCGAGAGGTGTTCTCAAGCTGGTGCGATGAACTGCTAGGGTGAGTTCAGTCGCCTCTCTGTCTCTCTGCTAGGGTTCTACCAGATCTCTCCCTCGTCCCTCTACTCTGTGGTGGCTAGCCCTATTTATAGAGGCCCTGGACCTCTCCCCAAATAATGAGCGGGAAGGGCGCCAACAATTGGCCATTTTGGGGGGAACATATAGTACAAGTTATCCTGACCAAAGGTGGTCTTCGGCTGCCAAAAGCACTAGTGATGATGCCGTCTTGGGCTCCACGGTGACCTCCGCCTTGCCGCTCTGCTGGTCTTGGTCTTGTTGCACCGGAATGGCAACCTTTGCCCGATGCCTTGGCCTACGCTTGCCCCCTTTGTACCAAATGGGAAACAAGGACACTGCGCAGGCCGGCGCCCGCCTGGCGCCCGCCTGGTCTCGATCGTCATGGCTTGCATCACGGGTTCCTCGTGAGGTACCCCTGCTTTGATCTCCGCCTCCTCGCGAGCCTGCCTGATGAGGCTGCCTCTAAGGAAGCTTTCTGTCGTCCACCCCGCGAGGATTGGCCCCTCGCGAGGGTCTTGAGCTTGAGCTGATGAAGATGGGCCGCGTTGGGCCCCCACTTGAGCCACGCCGCAGGCCGCAGGCAGGCAAGTCTGGGGACCCCCGTTCCCAGAACGCTGACATGATGGCTAATTAAACAGGATAGCATGACACAATTTCACATGTATGATGGCTAACTAAACAGGATAGAATGATATACTTCAAAATATGATGACTATGTAAACAGGATGACATGATATAACTATACGATGTGTCTATTAAAGTGGTTGGCATGCCATAACTCACAAACATGCCATCGATGGAAACATGATGGCATGATATAATTCACGGATATAATGACATAATTTAAAATATGATGACTATGTAAATAGGATGAGATGATATAACTATATTATGTCTTTAGAAAATGGGTTGGCATGCCATAATTCAGATACATGCTGTCTATGTAAACATCATGGCATGACATAATTCAAATATATGATTTATATACTAAGGAAGTGAGCAGGGGGCAATCGCATATATGATGTGTCAACTAAGGAGATGGCATTCAATATTGTGTATATGATGTAAGAACTAAGCATTGCAATACAACATATGCATTATATGTGTAATATAACCCTGCCAAGTTTGAGCATACACCTCAGGGGGATAACAGGACTGGTCATCTGCCTCTGAATCCTCCTCTGAAGAGCTATCTGTAACCAGCAAGATATTTGCTTCAGCAGGTAGCATTGTCTGCTCTGAAGACCTTGTTTTCACTCCAGATTTCTCCATCACCAATTCAAATGGCTGATGCACAGGAAGAGCAGGTGAATATACAAACATTGTCGACAAAAGCAATGAGAAATACAAAAAAGGATGACATGATATAATTCACATATATCACGCTTGCCTAAAGAGCATGGCATTGCATAATTCACATACATAGTGCCGTGCAACAAGATAACATTGCATAATTCACATATATAATGTCTTGCAACAAGATGGCATTGCATAATTCACATATATGCTAATTAGACACTAAACAGGTGGCATTCACACAAAGCATGTCTAAACTAAGCAAATGACATAGCAATGCAAGATACCATACGCACGATATGAGCAACATAACCCTGCCAAGTTAGGGCATGCACCTCGGGGGGGGGGGGGATATGACTGGTCATCTGTCTCTGAATCCTCCCCTGAGGAGCTATCGGTAACCAGCAAGACATGCGCTTCGTCAGATAGCATTGTCTGCTCTGAAGACCTTGTTTCCACTCTAGATTTTTCCATGACCGTGTCGAATGGCTGATGCATAGGAAGAGTAATTGAATGTACTAAAATTGTTTACAAATTTAACATGTAATGAAGAAATGATGGCATGATATAATTCACATATAAGATGACTGGCTAACCAGGGTGGCATTGCAAAATTCACATATATGATGCATGGCTAGAAAAGATGGCATTGCATGATTCACATATACGATAAAGAAACTAAACAGATGGCATTGACACAAAGCATGTCTAAACTAAGCAGATGACATCTTTAATGTATACAGTAAGAAATGCAAGGCACCATATGCATGATATTACCAACATCAGCATGCCAAGTTAGAGCGAAGACCTCATGGGGTAAACAGGAGTGGTCTTCTCCTTCTGAATCCCCCTCAGAACAGTTATCTTCCTCTTGATTATGATGCGAAATGGGTGGAGGGGGGCTGCCTTTGCGCCCACCATGGAACGATGTCTGCATGAAATTTTATTGCCACACAAGGCTCGTCTCTTTTGCTCTATGTCGGTGTCAAAACTGGCGGATCTCAGGTAGGGGGTCCCGAACTGTGCGTCTAGGCGGATGGTAACAAGAGGCAGGGGACATGATGTTTTACCCAGGTTCGGGCCCTCTTGATGGAGGTAAAACCCTACGTCCTGCTTGATTAATATTGATGATATGGGCAATACAAGAGTAGATCTACCACGAGATCAAGGAGGCTAAACCCTAGAAGCTAGCCTATGGTATGATTGTTGTTCTGTCCTACGGACTAAAACCCTCCGATTTATATGGACACCGGGGAGGGCTAGGGTTACATAGAGTCGGTTACAATGGTAGGAGATCTACATATCCGTATCGCCAAGCTTGCCTTCCACGCCAAGGAAAGTCCCTTTAGGACACGGGACGAAGTCTTCAATCTTGTATCTTCATAGTCTAGGAGTCCGGCCGAAGGTATAGTCCGGCTATCTGGACACCCCCTAATCCAGGACTCCCTCAGTAGCCCCTGAACCAGGCTTCAATGACGACGAGTCCGACGCGCAGATTGTCTTCGGCATTGCAAGGCGGGTTCCTCCTCCAAGTACTTCATAGAAGATTTTGAACACAAAGGTAGTGTCCGGCTCTGCAAAAAAAGTTTCCACATATTGCCATAGAGAGAATAATATTTACACAAATCTAATCTGCTGACGTATTCCGTAGCATGACATCACACCATGGCCAAGTCTTTATTCGAATTGTTTTACTGTCCCACCTCAGCGCGTTTAGCGAGGCAGTTTCCTTGGCACGTCTTGTCAAAGCAGAGATCGTGTCCCCTTATTCCGGGATTCTCATCAATACGGCATGGGTAACCCAACCGCGCCGTTGATTACGGTGCTGGGGAGATAAGCGAGTTTTACCAGGCTGGTGGGGACGCATAGTCACGTCCACCCATATAAGGGGATAAGGATCCACCTTTTCATCCACGCTTTCTTCCTCCTTTGCCTATACATTTCCGCGCACTCGAGCTCCAGCGCCCAAGTCCGCACACCCCACCTCAACCTTCTCCAGCCATGTCCAGAGCGGGAGGCAAGTGGATGGTCTCCTCCGTCACGGAGGGACACATCAAAAAACTGAGGAAGGGCGGATACTTGTCTAACGACATTACGCACCGGCTTCCCGAAGAGGGGCAGCTCATCCCCACCCCTAGCCCCCATGAGAGGGTGGTGTTCCTCCCCCATTTCCTTCGCGGACTGGGCTTCCCTCTCCACCCATTTGTCCGGGGGCTCATGTTCTACTATGGCCTGGATTTCCACGATCTGGCCCCGAACTTTGTCCTCAACATCTCGGCGTTTATCGTCATGTGCGAGGCTTTCTTCTGCATCCGCCCCCATTTCGGCCTATGGCTCAAGACTTTCAATGTCAAGCCGAAGGTGGTGAGCGACACCCAGGCGGAGTGCGGAGGCGCCATGGTGGGCAAGATGCCCAACGTCCTATGGCTCGAGGGCTCCTTCGTGGAGTCCCTAAAGGGGTGGCAATCGGGGTGGTTTTACATCACCGAGCCGCGTGACCCTGAATGGGTCGCAGCCCCCGAGTTCCGATCCGGACCCCCTACGCGGCTCGCCTCCTGGAAAGAGACGGGCCTGTCGTGGGGTAAAAAAGGAGAGCTGACCAGACTCCAAACATGCGTCCAAACCCTGGTGGACAGGATGCTCAAACTTGTCAATGTAGTCCAGGTTATGCTCATCCGCCGGATCCTCCCGTGTCAACAACGGGCTTTCAACCTGTGGGAGTTCGACCTGGCGCTGCACCGAACTCTGAGCAGGCTCTTTGACACGACATACAAAGATGCCTGGAAGGTGCTTTTCAAGGGCGCCGAGGCCCCCGCATCCGCTACCGAGGATCGCGGATTCAACACGCAGCGTCACGCTCGTGCGGTAAGCTGTTTTTACCTTTTACAGGGTATTAGTTTTTCATAGTTTGACTCCATGCGGGATTTAAGCTCCCTTACCTTTAACAGGATTGGCAGGAGACGTTCGGAAAGATCAACTGTCCGGCTCCTTTGCCCGAAGGCCCAGCGGACGCTCGCTTGGCGAAGCTGCTGGTTCCGGCACCCTATGTGGTGCCGGAGAAGAAGGCCAAGAAGAAGGCCACGGGGACTCGAAAGAGTGCCCGACGCCAGGAGGTGTCGGATTCATCATCCGACGACTCCAAGGCGCACTCCTCCCATGAAGGCGAGGAGGAGGAAGAAGAGACCTCTCCCCCTCCAGCGGGGGGAGGGAAGAAAAGGAAGGCCGCCCCAACTGGGGAGGCCGAAGGGTCGAAGAAGGGGAAGGCCCCTCCTCCGGACTACTCCACCAATGCCGACGACGGCGAAGAGGAGTTGCTGCACAGGGCCAAGCCCCTGGCGAGATCGTAAGTATTCAGATACCAGAGTGATTCATAGTATTCCCCCATTGCACAGCTTTTCCTTACATTGAACATGTTTATGCAGTCCACCCAAAGACCGGCTCGACTTGTCGTCGAGCGGTTCCCTGGATTCATCGGATGTGAATTCGCTTCCGACGGCTATCCCCCCATCCTACGGACGACGCCGCGGTGGCATCCCAACAGGTTCCAAGCCACGAGGAGGTGGTCCTGGAGGCGCCGCAAGGCGACCTCCCGAACTCCAGGCGTAAAGGGGATAGAACCCCCAAGGGCTCCAAGTCCGTCCTTGAGCCAGACACCGCACCGGAACCTTTAACGGTTCCGGACTCCCGTAGGCAGCCTCCTTCCAAGAGGAGCAAGCCTATCGAGCCGGTGACCTCCTTCCAACCGGAGGCACCGGACAATTTGCTGGAGGTGCTTAACGGCGCCTCCATCGATGAGGAGCACCGCACTATTATGAGTGCGGTGATCCAGAAGGTTCAGTCCGCCAAGAGCGGACTGACTGAAGCCTGTGCCAGCCTTCTAACAGGCTTTGAGGTAAGTAAAGAATATGTAAAAATATTACCGCACAGACAGTAGCCCCTGATGCTCTGTTCGACATTCGGAAAGAAAAGCCGAATAGAGGATCTAATAACATTCGCAGGAGTCTAACATAATCAAGTCAATATATGCAGGCTTCGCTGCTGGCCTCCGCCGCACTGACTGCGGAGGTGGATACGCTGAAGCAAAACCTCGCGCGGTCCGAGAACAAGCTCGGCCATGCCAAGAGGCAACTCAAGGAGAAGGAAGGTAAGTAATACCTTGCGCAAGTATATAGAGAAGATCTGGTTGCAAAAAATGACAGGATCAACGTGCTATTATAGGGGCCACGACCGAGGTGGCAACCCTTAAGAAAGCGCTGTCCGAGGCCGAAAACAGAGCGGCCGCGGAGCGCACAGAGAACGGGAAGCAGGAGGCGCGGGTGGAGGAGGTGCAGAAAGAGCTCCAGGCTTTCGTGAAAAAACACGAGAGTTTGGAGCTTGACTCAAAGACGCAAGCATCCGAGCTTGTGGTAGCCCTTGAAAGCGCGAAGTCTGCCAAGGCCGAAGCCCAGAAAGCCCTCCAAGAAATTGAAGCGATGAAGAAGATAGCGGCGGGTAAGGCATTCATTATGCAAAGCAAGCACGTGAAAGTGAATTACTTGTTACTTACCCGAGTCCGGAGCTCTCCAGGAGCATTTGCAGATTTTCCCCGTAGTGCGTCAGATGCCGCCGCCTACTACCGATCCGAGGAGGGGAGCTCGACGGAGAAGATGTTCTGGTCTCAATATGCTGAGGCCGGACACCTAATGCCTTTGAGCGACTAGCTGAAGCAAATGGTCGAGCTCCACAAGGTGGCCGAACAGGCCATAAAGGGCCTCGTAGTTCGGCTTTGGCCTGGAGAGGCTTTGCCTGGGAGCTACTTCGGGCTGGTGAGGCGGCTGGTGGATGCCTGTCCATGGCTTGAAGTAATCAAGCGCTCCGTCTGCATCGAAGGTGCCCTAGGGCGCTTGCCCGTGCTAAAGTGCAATGGGGCAAGATGGATGCGGAGAAGCTGGTGAAGGATTGGCTGCCGCCGGGCAAGGAGCATCGCGTCCCGGAAGCGTATTATGAGGGCGTCCTGAAGGGTGCCTGCCTTATAGCGGATGAATGCTCCAAAGATGTAATTTTTTAGTAAACTCGCGTTTGTGATCCTATACGCTAAAAACTTGTTCATATGCGCTAAGCAACGCTTTTGAATTTAAAATATTACCTTCTGTGCGGCCGTTTATCAAATTTAAGAGATGGTGAGTCGTCGGCTTCTGCCCCCGTGCCACTAGTGCTGGGGTGTTTAGGATAAACATGAGTGCTCTTTTTCCCATTCTTGGGTCCTTCGAGGGAGGCGCTCAACACAACGAACAAGGCAATCAGACTATAATGCTTGAACACTCTCACTTAGCCATAGAATTCTATAAAATTTTAAATTTCGGCGAAGCCCCTAGTGTTCGGAAGACCGAGTTTGGGGCGCTATCCACGCCTAGGCCGGACAAAGCCGACTCCTCGCTCTAAGCGGCATAAGTCTTTAGGGACTCGAAAACCTCTTGAACAGCGACCAACTCTCACCTCATCATGACGGTCAGTTTTAGCTTTCTCTACTGAGGTGCTTAGCCCAGCTCAACTAGGGCACAATCGCAGTAGTTCTCCTAGTGCTACCTTAGCCGATATAACGGAACGTAAGGTAACAAAACATAGGAGCTGGGCAAACCCAACTATTGACCCAAGACATGATTCGGAGCCGATGCATATAATGCTATAAGTTCGGGGTGCCACACTTGTGAAAGTGTTCGGACTTCTCACACCATATTGTGGGGTACTTGAGCCCCTGGCGTATTGGCCGTACCAAAGTGTACGGGTGCAATATGTCATTAATGAACATATATTCGTAAAAAAGAGTAATGCAATAATAGACGAAAGCTATGCATTGTTTATTTAAAAAAGCTGCGATCAAAGCAGAACAATACAAATAGTGCAATAAGCAAAAGATGGGACTATTTAACATGTCCTTTCCAGGGGCGAGCTGCGGAATGTTATGTCAAACAAGTATACTGCTCGTTATAGAGACCGCCTTATAGTTCCATAGTGCGGCGTAGCTTTCTGCTTCCTTGATTGTATCATTTGTGCGGCAATTGTACTGCCGGACAAGCCTTCTGAAGAATGGAGTCCTGAAAATAAGAGAAAATTAAGAAATCGGCAGCCCTAGTGCCGTTTAAGCCGCGTTTCGGGCGTGCCGTGATGGTGCCCCTCCCCCAGTGCCCATGGTATTTCCAGAGCGTAGTTATGTACGCGCAACATTGGTTTCGCAAGTTCGCGAGGGTTGGGGTTGGGGCCGCATTGCTACGCTTGCTCGGAACGTGCCACACGGTCTTGTTGTAGGTTACTCCGGGCGCGCTTGACGGTGTCCAGACGATTAATGGCCGGACTGGAGAATTGCCTTGAGAGGCTGCTTTGTACTTCCGTTGTGATAGCTGCCGTATGCTCCTCCATTCGGAGAGAGTGTTCGGTGTTTCCATTAACCGTGATGACTCCTTGAGGGCCTGGCATCTTGAGCTTGAGGTATGCGTAGTGCGGCACCGCATTGAACTTGGCAAATGCGGTTCGCCCGAGCAGTGCGTGATAGCCACTGCGGAACGGGACTATGTCGAAGATTAACTCCTCGCTTCGGAAATTATCCGGAGATCCGAAGACCACTTCAAGTGTAACTGAGCCTGTACAGTTGGCCTCTACACCTGGTATGACGCCTTTAAAGGTCGTTTTAGTGGGTTTAATCCTCGAGGGATCGATGCCCATTTTCCGCACTGTATCCTGGTAAAGCAGGTTCAGGCTGCTGCAACCGTCCATAAGGACTCTAGTGAGGTGAAATCCGTTAATAATTGGGTCTAGAACCAATGCAGTGAATCCGCCATGACGGATGCTAGTGGGGTGGTCCCTTCGATCAAAAGTGATCGGGCAGGAAGACCATGGGTTGAACTTTGGGGCGACTGGCTCCATCGCGTATACGTCCCTTAGCGCATGCTTCCGCTCCCTCTTGGGGATGTGGGTTGCGTATATCATGTTCACCGTCTGCACTTGTGGGGGAAAACCTTTCTGTCCACTGTTGTTCGGCGGCCGGGGCTCCTCCTCGTCATCGCTATGCAGCCCCTTGTCTCTGTTTTCGGCATTTAACTTGCCTGCCTGCTTGAACACCCAACAATCCCTGTTGGTGTGATTGGCTGGTTTTTCGGGGGTGCCATGTATCTGGCATGAGCGGTCGAGTATTCGGTCCAAACTGGACGGGCCTGGAGTATTTCTTTTGAATGGCTTTTTCCGCTGACCGGGTTTAGAGCCTCTCAATCCGGCATTAACTGCCGTATCCTTAGCATTGTCGCTGTTAATGCGGCGCTTTTGCTTGTTGCGATGCGACCTGCCACTGCTGTCCTTGGTATCCGAATTACCAGGGCTCTTGGTCATGTTATTGCTGCGAGCTAGCCAGCTGTCTTCTCCCGCGCAAAAGCGGGTCATAAGTGTCGTGAGGGCTGCCATAGATTTCGGCTTTTCCTGTCCTAGGTGCCGTGCAAGCCACTCGTCGCGGATGTTATGCTTGAAGGCTGATAGGGCCTCTGCATCCGGACAGTCGACGATTTGATTTTTATTGGTTAGGAACCGTGTCCAGAATTGTCTGGCCGATTCCTCTGGCTGCTGAATTATGTGGCTAAGGTCATCGGCGTCTGGTGGTCGCACATAAGTGCACTAGAAATTGTCGAGGAATGCGGTTTCCAGGTCTTCCCAACAACCAATTGATTCTGCTGGCAAGCTGTTAAGCCAATGCCGAGCTGGTCCTTTAAGCTTGAGTGGGAAGTATTTGATGGCGTGTAGGTCATCACCGCAGGCCATGTGGATATGAAGGAGATAGTCCTCGATCCATACCGCAGGATCTGTTGTGCCATCATATGATTCGATGTTCACGGGTTTGAAACCCTCGGGGATTTGATGATCCATTACTTCATCTGTGAAGCATAGTGGGTGTGCGGCGCCTCTGTATTGGGCTATATCACGGCGCAGCTCAAAGGAGCTTTGTCTACTGTGTTCGACCCGGCCGGATTTACTGTACCCGGAGTGACGATTACCGTCTCGTGCCGTGGGGCGCCCACGCGATCCGTAGATCGATCTTGTTTGCCTTGCCTTGTCCTCCAGTATATCTCACAGGTCTGGCGCATTTTCCGTGCCTTGGTATTTTTTGAGCGGCGCCGGGGTGCGGCTTGAGTGGAGGGCCAAGAGGCCTCTCTGTCGCGGCCACAAGGTGGCCGGTCGGCCGCATCATGCGCTGGCGATGTAGGTTTAGGTGCTTCCTCCTCTAATCGGGGTAGCAACCTGCACTTTGGGTAGCTCTTGGAGGGGCGTTCGAGTTCATACTCTTCGGCCGCAAGGACTTCAGTCCATCTGTCGGCTAGCAAATCTTGATCAGCTCTAAGCTGTTGCTATTTTTTATTGAGGCTGCTCTCCGTGGCCATAAGCCTGCGTTTGAAATGCTCTTGTTCGACGGGATCCTCCGGCACGACAAATTCATCCTTGTCGAGGCTTGCCTTGTCTTCGGAGGGAGGCATATAATTATCGTCCTCGACCTCTCTGTCTGCCGCTCTCTCATGAGGGCTGGCTTCTCCATCCTCCTGTGCTGAATCTTGCTGGAGGTGGTTGTCTTCGGCACTCTCCGGGGTGTTATTATCTCCCATGCTGGAATCACCGTTTTTGCTTTGGCAGGATTTAGAGCGGCGCCGCTGACGCCGGCGCTTAGGCTGCTTCTTGGAGGGGTCATCCTCCGCTGTTCCATCACCATTGCCTTCTTTTGGGGTGTCCACCATGTATACATCATACGACGAGGTGGCTTTCCAGTGCCCTATAGGTGCTGGTTCTTGATCGTCTCCTACATCGGTGTCCATACCGTCGATGTCTTCGGAGTCGAAGTCGAGCATGTCGGTTAAATCATCGACAGTGGCTACGAAGTGGGTGGTGGGTGGGCTTTGAATTTCTTCATCATCCGCATCCCAACCTTGCTGACCATAGTACGACCAGGGCTCTCCTGATAAAGAGAGAGACTTTAGTGAATTCAGAATATTGCCGAAGGGCGAGTGCTGAAAGATGTCCGCGGTGGTGAACTCCATGATCGGCGCCCAATCGGGTTCGATCGGTAGGGGCGCGGAGGGCTCGGAGTCTGGAGAGGAGTCCGGCTCCTTGGAGTCACGGGCTTCGCAGGGAATAGGGTTGGTGTTCAGCTCGATCACCGTAGAGATTGCAGCCCCCGAGGCGGTGTCCAACCACCCATCCTCGATTGGCACAGTTGGCTCTGAATTAAGGGTCAGGGCTGATGCGGGTGCGGCCTTCAGGGCACTGTTCGACGGCAGAGCTAGATCATGCCCATCGTGACAGTGCGGCGTGCTCAGTTGCGGCTCGAATCCGTCGAAGATCAAGTCTCCGCGGAGGTTGGCCGTGTAGCTTAAACTTCCAAATCTGACCTGATGGCCAGGGGCGTAGCTTTCGATCTGCTCTAGATGGCCAAGCGAATTGGCCCGCAGTGCAAAGTCGCCAAATATGAAGATCTGTCCGGGGAGAAAGGTCTCACCCTGGATCGCATTGCTGTTAATGATTGGAGAAGCCATTGGGCCTAAAAGTGACGACAGAGAGGAACTCTCAATGAAAGCACCAACGTCAGTATCAAAACCGGCGGATCTCGGGTAGGGGGTCCCGAACTGTGCGTCTAGGCGGATGGTAACAGAGGCAGGGGACACGATGTTTTACCCAGGTTCGGGCCCTCTTGATGCAGGTAAAACCCTACCTCCTGCTTGATTAATATTGATGATATGGGTAATACAAGAGTAGATCTACCACGAGATCAAGGAGGCTAAACCCTAGAAGCTAGCCTATGGTATGTTTGCTGTTCTGTCCTATGGACTAAAACCCTCCGGTTTATATAGACACGGGGAGGGCTAGGGTTACACAGAGTCGGTTACAATGGTAGGAGATCTACATATCCGTATCACCAAGCTTGCCTTCCACGCCAAGGAAAGTTCCTTCCGGACACGGGACGAAGTCTTTAATCTTGTATCTTCATAGTCCAGGAGTCCGGCCGAAGGTATAGTCCGGCTATCCGGACACCCCCTAATCCAGGACTCCCTCACTCTACATGAGCAGTTCCATTGTGTACAATAACTGGCATGCATAGGAATAAAACATAGTCAGATTATGTAAGGAGTGCATGCACAAATCCAGAGTGATGGTAGCAAACTGTGGATAGACCCAAAACCAATGATAGCAGGCAGATAATAGCTTTAGTTACAAAATACAGATAATGGCTCCTTTAATGTTTATTTGCACCAAACATGAAACTCATAGTAGACACCAGAGATTAACCAGATAGTAGACAGATAGTACTGATTGCTGCCCCAATATGTACCCCACAACCATTTAAAAACTCAAGTTTCAGCATTAGTTTGGACCTGACTCGGAGTCTAATAGGTGAACACGATGATAATGTAGCATGTCATCATATTAAGCGACGGATAACGTAAGCAGACACGGAAGAGTGCGACCTCTCTTGCGGACCCGTGTAGTCCTCAAGGTCATCTGCTCAGTTGATGATGGTAATGCAGTTGCCGTGGCTGCCGGCGCCGGGGAAGAAGATTTGAGGCAGCAAAAGACAGTCTGGAGAGCGGATCCCTGCTGTGGTGAACCCTTCCGCCGTTGGAGCAGCTGAGCTGGGGTGGAACACAGCGCCGCAGGAGCAGGACAAACCACACAAGGTTTTCTTTGACACATATCTGTAATAGAAGTAATTGAGTAAGGGCTTGTTTGAATTTGAGGATTCTGACAATGCAGGGATAGGAAATAGACAGGAATAGGATAGGAATGCAGATGCAAAACAGAGAATTTAAAAACACATGATTTCTGCCAATCTGGGTGTTTGATTCACAACAATTGGAAGATCACAGGATGCAAAAAAGTATGGTGAGATTAAGTCAAACCACAAGAAAATGTACGTTTATAATGCTATTATGCTACTATCTCTTAGTCTTGTGCTTGCTGAATAGGAATATGAAAAGGAGGAGAAGTGGAAATTAGAATTCCTATGGTTTTTCTTTCAAGGAGACACTAAAGGAACAAATCCTACAGTTTTCCTTTGCTCCATTCCTTTGCACTAAATTCATGAAAAGTAGTACCATAGGAAACTTTCCAATTCCGATGTTTTTCATTCACTTTTCCTTTCAAGCGCTGGCGATTCTAGTAGGCAGGCTTGAGCAAAGAAAATCCTACACTAAAAAAATGTTTTTTGCTACTTCTATTACTTTGGACCCAGGCCACTGCCATGCTATCTCAACTCCCAGGCCCATCGACAAATGCACAGCTCAAATGCGCAGAGATAAATAATGATGGCGTTCAAGAGAGTCCATCATGGATAGCTAAGTTGCCTGGTACCTCACTACTTGTCATATAGTAGGATAATATAATTGTATTTCCCGTTACTACGAGTGCTCAGTGGACAATATATATAACATGTAGAGTAAAAAAGAGATGCGACAAGTGTACAACCTCTTTGGCGAACCCATGTCGATCTCAGCATGATTGGGTTGGCGGGCGAGGATGCTCTGGCTGACTTGGCTGTCGGAGGAGGGGAAGAAGATCTTAGGCATCTGGAGATTGAGCCCGAGGTACTGCTCCACTGTGATGGAGGGTTTCGTTGTTGGAGCAGATCTGGTGAGTTGTACGCCGCCGAGGCTGAAGCAGGACAAGAGAGACAACATACAACGTTAACCTTAGTGGAATTCTAATAGCATCTCCAATACATGACCTAAAATACATAACCACAAAGTGCTAGATGTAAAATACATCAGCTTCTCATCTCTGAACTTAACTGTCGAAACTGAATTTAATTGTCGAAACTAAACTTAACTGTCGAAATTGAACTTAACTGTCGAAACTGAATTTTGCTGTCAAACTGAATTTTGCTGTCGAAACTGAACGCACTAGAAAGGTGAGGCTACACGTCGGTCGACTGACTTTTTCATCTCTGGTCAGTCGATTTTGCAGTCGTTGGATACGAAATCAAGGGCCTACGGTTCATCTTCAACCTCCACCCCCCTGAGCCGCCAGCCACAACCGGCCAAACAACAGCCCCACGCCGCCCACGGCCTGCTGTGCGCCGCCCCGCCTGCCCCGAAAACACTCCCCACCGCTGGTCCGCCGCCGCCCCGGCCATCCCTCTAGGCCCCCCTGTGCCGAGCTTTTTCTCCAGCGATCCCCACGCCACCGCCACGCCAACGCCCCGCCACTGCCAGCGACCACCGCCCCATCTGAACCCTAAGATAGACAGTGGGGTACCTCTCCGGCGAGCCCCCCTCCGCGCTGCGGCTGGTTCTTCCTTCACCCTGGCGAGCCCTCCCCCACCCCCTGAAAATCGACTGACCCAAAAGTTGATTCAGTCGACTGAAGTGTAGCTAAATCGGAGCAGCATCGCAAGCAAGAGCAAGAGCGAGAGCAGCAGCGCGAGCAAGAGCAATAGCAAGAGCAGACTAGGCAGGGGACCGAGGGCAAGAGCAGAGCAGCAGCGCGAGCGATAGCTAAAGCAACAACAGCTCCTACTAATGTGGACGTCACCGCCGAGGGAACGACGTCGTGGAGGAAGTGGCCGGTGACGCTGCCGTGGATGGAGCCGCGCCGTGTCGGCTCGGGACTGAGCGCCGGCAGCACCGTGAGATTGAATCAAGAAGAAAATGCGGCGATTAGTGTACAACCTCTTTGGTGGCACCGATTAGGCCGCAGCTTCATCCGAGGAAACGGTGATGATGATGCTCTTCCGGTGGTGCAGGAGAAGACGATGGTGTGGGAATGGAGGTGGCGCGAAAGACGAGGGGAACGTCGGGGCAGCTCCTTGCAGGTGGAGGACGGGGTGGCTGAACCGGGGGGACGATGAGATCGACGACGGATCCTCAACCGGTATGGTGGATGAGGGATGTCGAGGTGTTGCTGTGGACGACGTCGTCGGAGAAGAGGCTCCGTCTGGGTGGCGAACGGAGCAGGGTGTGGGGTTTCGTCGCGGGTTTTCGCGACCTCGGTGTACGAATGGGTGGGCGGATGGGATGGCAGCGGGGAACCATGGCTTAGAGACGCGCTTGTTCGAAATGTGGGGTAAATTACAAAAATACCCCCACCGATTTCAGGCGCTTCTTTTGGTTCAGGGGTACCACGGGCATTTCGCGTGTTGGGATTTCACAGGAGGTGGGAGTTTTCACGCGTGTTGTAATTTCGGAATATCAAGGCGCGGGTTGAGATGGAGGGAGTTGTCGGAGCACAACGAGACAAAGATATATCTTAAATATTTCTGGCTAACAAGGCGCGGGTTGAAGAGGCGGGAGTTTCGCAGCACGATAGACAGAGACGCTAGCTTGAATTTCGGCATAACAAGGCGCGGCTTGAAATTTCGGAAGAACAAGCTTAACGTGTACCCAAAAAATAGACAATTTGCACCTCAACATGCACAACACACACACAAACACCATTTAGACTAGAGTAAGGTACACGTATTGCACGCATGAAATTTGGGAACCAAATTATGAATAAATACCACATTATAGCATGCAAGCTTTGAGTCATATATGCATGATGTAGATGTTCGTTTAATTCTTATAGTTCATTTCATTCAAAATCATCTAGTTTCTATAAGAAAGCTAATCTATTTTAAGATTCATGGAATTGTGCGTTGTAAGACATAAAGTAAAAACAAATAATGGCAAATCATGTAGAAAAACATTTGGGCAATTCTGATACGGAAGATTCTAGAACAAATAAGAAGTGCTTGTGTTTTGATGTTTGTGCATTATGCTTAAGTTCAACCATGGAATCTTCTAGATTATACATGTGGCAAAATCTGGTGGAATCTAGATGATATCCAACGACCAGTAGTGCTCAAATTTGCCATCTTTGGACCATCGGATTCGCGTCATCCAACGACCATCTTTCAAAGTTAAAGTTACCCACACACAATATAAAAAAATATAAAAAATAATATATATATATATATTTATATATATATATAGGGGTATAGATATAGATATGTGATGCGAAAGCCGCCCATCATCTCCAATTAGAATAGTGTGTCCATGCACGGATGCGACGTGGCCAAATGATGTCTGCCATCGCTATCTCAAATTCAAATCAGTCTGACCTTGTTAAATGTGTATACATTACAACATGCCCGTTTCCAAACCACACCGCGCAGATCTCCGTTATATTCATGCATGGATGGGTTTCAAACATTATGATCTCTTATTCAAATATTTGAATTCAACTTTACATTGATTATGACCTCACCTATTCTTTTACACCACACAGTAGTCTTCTCTTTATAATTGTACCACTAAGTTCTCTCGTGCATGCATGCACACACACTACTAGTCGGCATTATCCATTGCACGCATGCAATCTTTTTCTTCAGGTCGGTCTCCCATGAAGGCACACACCCACACACATCCCCCTCTCCATCATATCAGGCATTCTTTATCTCTCACACGGGCATTCGCAACGATCGATGTTCCTCTATGTATGTGTGTATATAGCTATGTCTTTCATAGTTTTCCAAACAAACCGATCAATCGATATATCCAGTGAGGTCTCACCCTCTTTCCCACGTCCACATCGATCAATCTATACCTCTCTATATAAAATTAACATATATAGCTAATACACCCACATTAATTATATATCTAACGTCCCCCTCTCATCATCCATGCCTTCCGCTTCATCTCTCAAACGCGTGCACAATGGCGAAGACAGGGGGCAGTTAGGGCCCTGCCCCCTCCCCCCTAACATCACTATATATCGAGGCTAATAAGAATGTGATCATTAGACAATTGCTGCTAAAAATGGTTTAAGTTCATGAATTGACCCTCCTCGTAAAGGATTAGCAATGCTTGGCCCCCTAGCTCATTTATTTTTCATGGCTCCACCACTGCGTGCAACAACGCACGTGTTCGCCCCCTCTCTCTAAATATCAATCTCGCACTTGTGCATTCCTTCATAGTCTCCCTCCAATCAGCCCCTCGCACCATCTTCTAGCCACCCACCGGATTTTGCCACATGTACAATCTAGCAGACTCCATGGTTGAACTTAAGCATAATGCACAAACCTGAAAACAACAGTGGTTCTCTTTTGTTCTAGAATCTTCCGTATCATAACTGCCCAAACTTTTTTTCTAGTTGAATTGCCATTATTTGTTTTTACTTTATGCTTTACAATGCACAATTCCATGAATCATAAAATAGATTAAGGGCTTCTTTGATTCAAAGGATTCTCAAAGGAATTTTGGAGGATTCTAATCGTTAGGAATTTTCCTATCTTGGTTGTTTGATTCGTAGGATTGTAAACCATAGGAATTTTTCCATATGATTCATTTGCACTAGATTTCATAGGAAACATCCCATCCACTCAAACCTATTTGAAAGAATTCTGTGTTCTTTCTATGCACAATCAAACACTCGCACAATCCTGTAGGATTCAAGATGACATTACACTATAATCCAATGTTTTTCCTATTCCTGCGTTCATAGCTTTTTTTATAAAAACTAATTGATTTTGAATGAGATGAACTATACGAATTAAACGAAGGGCTACATCAGGCATATATGACTCATAGCTTACATGCTATAGTGTGGTATTTATTCATAATTTGGTTGCAAAATCTGATGCGTGCAATGCACGTGTACCTTACTAGCACTTCGAGTATGTGCAAAACACGTAAATTAGAACACCAATGGCACGCTACACAGTGTCTCTCTTATAGTTCATGAAGCCACGTGGCACATGTGGAGGCGTTGTCACGACCTCCTTCCGTGGATTGATCACAGTGACGTGCTGCTGGTTCCAGAAGAATGTACTTGTCCTCCCTGAGCCATAATGGCGGTATATGCATGAAGCGAAGATGTGCATGCACGCCACACACGCACTCATTCCCTCGCACGCACACGCGGGTACACAGGCGGACGTAATTTTGTACCAAGATCCACCCCATGTGATAATTTGACGCGTGTAAAGACATTCACTTCATTGATGGTCAATTAATACAGCGCATGCAAATTGAGTGGACGTGAGGGCGGAAGACAAACATTATTACTCCACTGCGCGCATGCGAGTAGTTAAATCGTGGGTTGCTAGTAGTACTTCCATTGGTCTCCTTCGTATTTTGTGCCAATTTTTGATAGTAATATAATATTTACACATTTGAGCAGTGTAGTACTTGAAATTTATGTTCCGCTAAACTCATCAGGAGCCGTTTCAGGCCTCGAAATCAAAACCATCAAATAATCCTTACCTTGTTCCCTTCACATTCGAAAGCCTTCTCACACCTACTAGTACGTACCAAACCTGAACGTGTTCCCACTATGCATGTATTAGTACTAGTGCTAGTACTTAGGTTATAAAAGGGGGAACTACCTAACCGAAAATTACTCTACCTTTAATCCTCATAAGTGCTTCTTCTTCGTCCGTCGTTGCCATGGCCGGTGAGCAGAGCTCTAGGTCGAGAACTACTCGTAACAAGGGAGCGGCAACCAAGGCTGCAGAAAAAAGAGCGGCTCGCCGCCATGCATAGACCTCGAAAGATTTCTGACGGGTAGGCGATGGCTCCCAGGAGAGCCCTAGCCGCGGAGGCGAACACGCCGAGCTGGCGGAGCTGGAGTCGTTATCCCTCGACGGCATGCCCGATCAGCTCAATAAGCACCTCAATAAGCAGAAGGAGTTCATCCAAGGCTTGATGGAGTTGCTGAAGGAGAGCCTCGATGACATGTCCGCTGAGCTCAATCAGCAGGGGGAGTTGACCGCCGGCTTGGTGATGCTGCTGAAGAAGAGCATTGCCTCGGAGAAGAAGGCGACCGGCGAAATCCTGTGACTTCAGGAGGACAAGGCGAAGCTCTGCCACGAGATCTGTTGGGAAACGTAGTAATTTCAAAAAATTTCCTACGCACACGCAAGATCATGGTGATGCATAGCAATGAGAGGGGAGAGTGTGATCTACGTACCCTTGTAGACCGACAACGGAAGCGTTAGCACAACGTGGTTGATGTAGTCGTACGTCTTCACGGCCCGACCGATCAAGCACCGAAACTACGGCACCTCTGAGTTCTAGCACACGTTCAGCTCAATGACGATCCCTAGACTCCGATCCAGCAAAGTGTCGGGGAAGAGTTCTGTCAGCACCACGGTGTGGTGACGATCTTGATGTAGTACCGTTGCAGGGCTTCGCTTAAGCACCGCTACAATATTATCAAGGACTATGGTGGAAGGGGGCACCGCACACGGCTAAGAATATGATCACGTGGATCAACTTGTGTCTCAAGGGGTGCTCCCTGCCTTCGTATATAAAG
>NC_041390.1:97586326-97608993 GCF_002162155.2 Triticum dicoccoides
CTCCTTATCCTATTCGGACTAGGGGGAGGGGCGCGCGGCCCAGCCCTGGCCACCTCTCGTCTCTTCCACTAAAGCCCACTAAGGCCCATATACCTCCCGGGGGGTTCCGGTAACCTCCCGGTACTCCAGTAAAATCCCGATTTCACCCGGAACACTTCTGATATCCAAATATAGGCTTCCAATATATCAATCTTTATGTCTCGACCATTTCGAGACTCCTCGTCATGTCCGTGATCACATCCGAGACTCCGAACAAACTTCGGTACATCAAAAATGCATAAACTCATAATATAACTATCATCGAAACCTTAAGCGTGCGGACCCTACGGGTTCGAGAACAATGTAGACATGACCGGGACACGTCTCCGGTCAATAACCAATAGCGGAACCTGGATGCTCATATTGGCTCCTACATATTCTACGAAGATCTTTTATCGGTCAGACCGCATAACAACATACGTTGTTCCTTTTGTCATCGATATGTTACTTGCCCGAGATTCGATCGTCGGTATCTCAATACCTAGTTCAATCTCGTTACCAGCAAGTCTCTTTACTCGTTCCGTAATACATCATCTCACAACTAACTCATTAGCTGCAATGCTTGCAAGGCTCATGTGATGTGCATTACCGAGAGGGCCCAGAGATACCTCTCCGACAATCGGAGTGACAAATCCTAATCTCGAAATATGCCAACCCAACATGTACCTTTGGAGACACCCGTAGAGCACCTTTATAATCACCCAGTAATGTTGTGACGTTTCGTAGCACACAAAGTGTTCCTCTGGCAAATGGGAGTTGCATAATCTCATAGTCATAGGAACATGTATAAGTCATGAAGAAAGCAATAGCAACATACTAAACGATCAAGTGCTAAGCTAATGGAATGGGTCATGTCAATCAGATCATTCACCTAATGATGTGATCCCGTTAATCAAATAACAACTCTTTGTCCATGGTTAGGAAGCATAACCATCTTTGATTAACGAGCTAGTCTAGTAGAGGCATACTAGTGACACTCTGTTTGTCTATGTATTCACACATGTATTATGTTTCCGGTTAATACAATTCTAGCATGAATAATAAACATTTATTATGATATAAGAAAATAACTAATAACTTTATTATTGCCTCTAGGGCATATTTCCTTCAGTCTCCCACTTGCACTAGAGTCAATAATCTAGATTACACAGTAATGATTCTAACACCCATGGAGCCTTGGTGCTGATCATGTTTTGCTCGTGGAAGAGGCTTAGTCAACGGGTCTGCTACATTCAGATCCGTATGTATCTTGCAAATCTCTATGTCTCCCACCTGGACTAGATCCCAGACGGAATTGAAGCGTCTCTTGATGTGCTTGGTCTTCTTGTGAAATCTGGATTCCTTTGCCAAGACAATTGCACCAGTATTGTCACAAAAGATTTTCATTGGACCCAATGCACTAGGTATGACACCTAGATCGGATATGAACTCCTTCATCCAGACTCCTTCTTTCGCTGCTTCCGAAGCAGTTATGTATTCCGCTTCACACATAGATCCCGCCACGACGCTTTGTTTAGAACTGCACCAACTAACAGCTCCACTGTTTAATGTAAATACGTATCCGGTTTGCGATTTAGAATCGTCCGGATCAGTGTCAAAGCTCGCATCGACGTAACCAGTTACGATTAGCTCTTTGTCACCTCCATAAACGAGAAACATATCCTTAGTCCTTTTCAGGTATTTCAGGATGTTCTTGACCGCTGTCCAGTGATCCACTCCTGGATTACTTTGGTACCTCCCTGCTAGACTTATAGCAAGGCACACATCAGGTCTGGTACACAACATTGCATACATGATAGAGCCTATGGCTGAAGCATAGGGAACATCTTTCATTTTCTCTCTATCTTCTGCAGTGGTCGGGCATTGAGTCTGACTCAACTTCGCACCTTGTAACACAGGAAAGAACCCTTTCTTTGCTTGATCCATTTTGAACTTCTTCAAAATTTTGTCAAGGTATGTGCTTTGTGAAAGTCCAATTAAGCGTCTTGATCTATCTCTATAGATCTTTATGCCTAATATGTAAGCAGCTTCACCGAGGTCTTTCATTGAAAAACTCTTATTCAAGTATCCCTTTATGCTATCCAGAAATTCTATATCATTTCCAATCAGTAATATGTCATCCACATATAATATCAGAAATGCTACAGAGCTCCCTCTCACTTTCTTGTAAATACAGGCTTCTCCAAAAGTCTGTATAAAACCAAATGCTTTGATCACACTATCAAAGCGTTTATTCCAACTCCGAGAGGCTTGCACCAGTCCATAAATGGATCGCCGGAGCTTGCACACTTTGTTAGCTCCCTTTGGATCGACAAAACCTTCTGGTTGCATCATATACAACTCTTCTTCCAGAAATCCATTCAGGAATGCAGTTTTGACATCCATCTGCCAAATTTCATAATCATAAAATGCGGCAATTGCTAACATGATTCGGACAGACTTAAGCATCACTACGGGTGAGAAGGTCTCATCGTAGTCAACCCCTTGAACTTGCCAAAAACCTTTTGCGACAAGTCGAGCTTTGTAGACAGTAATATTACCGTCAGCGTCAGTCTTCTTCTTGAAGATCCATTTATTCTCAATTGCTTGCCGATCATTGGGCAAGTCATTCAAAGTCCACACTTTGTTCTCATACATGGATCCCATCTCAGATTTCATGGCTTCAAACCATTTCGTGGAATCTGGGCTCACCATCGCTTCTTCATAGTTCGTAGGTTCATCATGATCTAGTAGCATGACTTCCAGAATAGGATTACCGTACCACTCTGGCGCGGATCTCACTCTGGTTGATATACGAGGTTCAGTAGTATCTTGTTCTGAAGTTTCATGATCATTATCATTAACTTCCTCACTAATTGGTGTAGGTGTCACAGAAACAAATTTCTGTGATGTACTACTTTCCAATAAGGGAGTAGGTACAGTTACCTCGCCAAGTTCTACTTTCCTCCCACTCACATCTTTCGAGAGAAACTCCTTCTCCAGAAAGTTTCTGAATTTAGCAACAAAAGTCTTGCCTTCGGATCTGTGATAGAAGGTGTATCCAATAGTTTCCTTTGATATCCTATGAAGACACATTTCTCCGATTTGGGTTCGAGCTTATCAGGTTGAAGCTTTTTCACATAAGCATCACAGCCCCAAACTTTCAGAAACGACAACTTTGGTTTCTTGCCAAACCACAGTTCATAAGGCATCGTCTCAACGGATTTTGATGGTGCCCTATTTAACGTGAGTGCAGCCGTCTCTAGAGCGTATCCCCAAAACGATAGCGGTAAATCAGTAAGAGACATCATAGATCGTACCATATCTAGTAAAGTACGATTACAATGTTCGGACACACCATTACGCTATGGTGTTCCGGGTGGCGTGAGTTGCGAAACTATTCCACATTGTTTCAAATGTACACCAAACTCGTAACTCAAATATTCTCCTCCACGATCAGATCGTAGGAATTTTATTTTCTTGTTACAATGATTTTCCACTTCACTCTGAAATTCTTTGAACTTTTCAAACGTTTCAGACTTGTGTTTCATTAAGTAGATATACCCATATCTGCTTAAGTCATCTGTGAAGGTGAGAAAATAACGATATCCGCCACAAGCCTCAACATTCATCAGACCACATACATCTGTATGTATGATTTCTAACAAATCTGTTGCTCTCTCCATAGTACCGGAGAATGGTGTTTTTGTCATCTTACCCATAAGGCACGGTTCGCAAGTACCAAGTGATTCATAATCAAGTGGTTCCAAAATCCCATCAGTATGGAGTTTCTTCATGCGCTTTATACCGATATGACCTAAACGACAGTGCCACAAATAAGTTGCACTATCATTATCAACTCTGCATCTTTTGGTTTCAACACTATGAATATGTGTGTCACTACTATCGAGATTTAATAAAAATAGACCACTCTTTAAGGGTGCATGACCATAAAAGATATTACTCATGTAAATAGAACAACCATTATTCTCTGATATAAATGAATAACCGTCTCGCATCAAACAAGATCCAGATATAATGTTCATGCTTAACGCTGGCACCAAATAACAATTATTTAGGTCTAATATTAATCTCGAAGGTAGATGTAGAGGTAGCGTGCCGACTGCGATCACATCGACTTTGGAACCATTTCCCACGCGCATCGTCACCTCGTCCTTAGCCAATCTTCGCTTAATCCGTAGTCCCTGTTTCGAGTTGCAAATATTAGCAACAGAACCAGTATCAAATACCCAGGTGCTACTGCGAGCATTAGTAAGGTACACATCAATAACATGTATATCACATATACCTTTGTTCACCTTGCCATCCTTCTTATCCTCCAAATACTTGAGGTAGTTCCGCTTCCAGTGACCAGTCTTCTTGCAGTAGAAGCACTCAGTTTCAGGCTCAGGTCCAGACTTGGGTTTCTTCTCTTGATCAGCAACTTGCTTGCTGTTCTTCTTGAAGTTCCCCTTCTTCTTTCCTTTGCCCTTTTTCTTGAAACTAGTGGTCTTGTTGACCATCAACACTTGATGCTCCTTCTTGATTTCTACCTCCGCAGCTTTCAGCATTGCGAAGAGCTCGGGAATAGTCTTATTCATCCCTTGCATATTATAGTTCATACGAAGCTCTTGTAGCTTGGTGGCAGTGATTGGAGAATTCTGTCAATGACGCAATCATCTGGAAGGTTAACTCCCATTTGAATCAAGTGATTATTATACCCAGACATTTTGAGTATATGCTCACTGACAGAACTGTTCTCCTCCATCTTGCAGCTATAGAACTTATTGGAGACTTCATATCTCTCAATCCGGGCATTTGCTTGAAATATTAACTTCAACTCCTGGAACATCTCATATGCTCCATGACGTTCAAAACATCGTTAAAGTCCCGATTCTAAGCCGTAAAGCATGGCACACTGAACTATCGAGTAGTCATCAGCTTTGCTCTGCCAGACGTTCATAACATCTGGTGTTGCTCCAGCAGCAGGCCTGGCACCCAGTGGTGCTTCCAGGATGTAATTCTTTTGTGCAGCAATGAGGATAATCCTCAAGTTACGGACCCAGTCCGTGTAATTGCTACCATCATCTTTCAACTTTGCTTTCTCAAGGAACGCATTAAAATTCAACGGAACAACAACATGGGCCATCTATCTACAATCAAACATAAATAAGTAAGATACTATCAGGTACTAAGTTCATGATAAATTTAGGTTCAATTTAATCATATTACTTAAGAACTCCCACTTAGATAGACATCCCTCTAATCCTCTAAGTGATTACGTGATCCAAATCAACTAAACCATGTTCGATCATCACGTGAGATGGAGTAGTTTCATTGGTGAACATCGCTATGTTGATCATATCTGCTATATGATTCACGCTCGACCTTTCTGTCTCCGTGTTCCGAGGCCATATCTGTATATGCTTGGATCGTCAAGTATAACCTGAGTATTCCACGTGTGCAACTGTTTTGCACCCGTTGTATTTGAACGTAGAGCCTATCACACCCGATCATCACATGGTGTCTCAGCACGAAGAACTTTCGCAACGGTGCATACTCAGGGAGAACACTTCTTGATAATTAGTGAGAGATCATCTTGTAATGCTACCATCAATCAAAGCAAGATAAGATGCATAAAAGATAAACATCACATGCAATCAATATAAGTGATATGATATGGCCATCATCATCTTGTGCTTGTGATCTCCATCTTTGAAGCACCGTCATGATCACCATCGTCACCGGCGTGACACCTTGATCTCCATCGTAGCATCGTTGTCATCTCGCCAATCTTATGCTTCCACGACTATCGCTACCGCGAGTGACAAAGTAAAGCATTACAGCGCGATTGCATTGCATACAATAAAGCGACAACCATATGGCTCCTGCGAGTTGCCGATAACTCGGTTACAAAACATGATCATCTCATACAATAAAATTTAGCATCATGTCTTGACCATACCACATCACAACATGCCCTGCAAAAACAAGTTAGACGTCCTCTACTTTGTTGTTGCAAGTTTTACGTGGCTGCTACGGGCTTAAGCAAGAACCAATCTTACCTACGCATCAAAACCACAACGAGAGTTTGTCAAGTTGGTGCTGTTTTAACCTTCGCAAGGACCGGGCGTAGCCACACTCGGTTCAACTAAAGTTGGAGAAACTGTCACCCGCTAGCCACCTTTGTGCAAAGCACGTCGGGAGAACCGGTCTCGCGTAAGCGTATGCGTAATGTCGGTCTGGGCCGCTTCGTCCAACAATACCGCCGAACCAAAGTATGACATGCTGGTAAGCAGTATGACTTATATCGCCCACAACTCACTTGTGTTCTACTCGTGCATATAACATCAACATATAAAACCTAGGCTCGGATGCCACTGTTGGGAAACGTAGTAATTTCAAAAAATTTCCTACGCACACGCAAGATCATGGTGATGCATAGCAACGAGAGGGGAGAGTGTGATCTACGTACCCTTGTAGACCGACAACGGAAGCGTTAGCACAACGTGGTTGATGTAGTCGTACGTCTTCACGGCCCGACCGATCAAGCACCGAAACTACGACACCTCCGAGTTCTAGCACACGTTCAGCTCGATGACGATCCCCGGACTCCGATCCAGCAAAGTGTCGGGGAAGAGTACCGTCAGCACGACTGCGTGGTGACGATCTTGATGTAGTACCGTTGCAGGGCTTCGCTTAAGCACCGCTACAATATTATCGAGGACTATGGTGGAAGGGGGCACCGCACACGGCTAAGAATATGATCACGTGGATCAACTTGTGTCTCAAGGGGTGCTCCCTGCCTCCGTATATAAAGGTTCAAAGGGGGGGGGTGTGGCCGGCCAGGAGAGGGCGCGCCAGGAGGAGTCCTACTCCCTCCGGGAGTAGGATTCCCCCCTTTCCTAGTTGGAATAGGATTCGGGAGGGGGGAAAGAGGAGAGAGAGAAGGAAGGGGGGCGCCGGCCCCCTCTCCTTGTCCTATTCGGACTAGGGGGGAGGGGCGCCCGGCCCGGCCCTGGCCACCTCTCCTCTCTTCTACTAAAGCCCACTAAGGCCCATATACCTCCCGGGGGGTTCCGGTAACCTTCCGGTACTCCGGTAAAATCCCGATTTCACTCGGAACACTTCTGATATCCAAATATAGGCTTCCAATATATCAATCTTTATGTCTCGACCATTTCGAGACTCCTTGTCATGTCCATGATCACATCCGGGACTCCGAACAAACTTCTGCACATCAAAAATGCATAAACTCATAATATAACTATCATCGAAACCTTAAGCATGCGGACCCTACGGGTTTGAGAACAATGTAGACATGACCGAGACACGTCTCCGGTCAATAACCAATAGCGGAACCTGGATGCTCATATTGGCTCCTACATATTCTACGAAGATCTTTTACCGGTCAGACCGCATAACAACATACGTTGTTCCTTTTGTCATTGGTATGTTACTTGCCCGAGATTCGATCGTCGGTATCTCAATACCTAGTTCAATCTCGTTACCGGCAAGTCTCTTTACTCGTTCCGTAATACATCATCTCACAACTAACTCATTAGCTGCAATGCTTGCAAGGCTTATGTGATGTGCATTACCGAGAGGGCCCAGAGATACCTCTCCGACAATCGGAGTGACAAATCCTAATCTCGAAATACGCCAACCCAACATGTACCTTTGGAGACACCTGTAGAGCACCTTTATAATCACCCAGTTACGTTGTGATGTTTGGTAGCACACAAAGTGTTCCTCTGGCAAACGGGAGTTGCATAATCTCATAGTCATAGGAACATGTATAAGTCATGAAGAAAGCAATAGCAACATACTAAATGATCGGGTGCTAAGCTAATGGAATGGGTCATGTCAATCAGATCATTCACCTAATGATGTGATCCCGTTAATCAAATAACAACTCTTTGTCCATGGTTAGGAAACATAACCATCTTTGATTAACGAGCTAGTCTAGTAGAGGCATACTAGTGACACTCTGTTTGTCTATGTATTCACACATGTATTATGTTTCCGGTTAATACAATTCTAGCATGAATAATAAACATTTATCATGATATAAGGAAATAACTAATAACTTTATTATTGCCTCTAGGGCATATTTCCTTCAAGATTGACCTGTTGAAGGAGAAGAATGTCGGCTGGAAGAAGCTGCATGAGAATAGTAGTTCCTCGATGAAGATGTTGCAGGCCCTCGTCATGGAACAGAAGGAGGAGTTGGCGAAGCTCCGCATCGAGCACCCGGCTGCTATCAAGGTATGTAATGCAGCTGTGGAATAGATGATGAAGGCTCGTGTTAAGAAATCCCGCGTCATGGACATAATGAAGAAGATGGCGGAGGAGACGCACAAGGAGATGGAGGTTGTGGAGGAGATGAAGAAGTAGTTATGACTCCGCGGCAAATTAGATCATTTGGGGTGATAATCTTCCTTCTTCTTTTGCTCCTGTGTTTCATCTTTTGCTTCGGGTGTTTTGCCGCACGTGTCACGTTCTCTGCGCGGCATGAATAGAACAATGGTTTTTTGAGGGAATGAATAGAACAATGCTAACAATGAGATGACTAGCAAATTAGATCATTTTTATCGCCATATGGCACTGGGCTGCCGTGTTTCGTGCTGCTCCATCGCAGTACTACTCCAGTGGAAAACTTGAGTATATCGCATGGTTCTTTGCTCCTCCTTGATCAGGTCGTCGGCGCATTTATACGAGCAGTCAAATCACAAGGCCCCGCCTTCCAGCAGTAATGAGCCGTCAAATCACAAAGGCCCTCGCCTCTCGTGAAACCGACCAAGCTAGACTTCCCCGCCCTCTAGCCTTTTAAAAAATGTATACTTTTGTACAGCAGTAGTATCAATGGATTGCGCCATGGAGCAAAACTTGAAACTAAAAAAAAGGTGGTACATATAGAGAGCGATCGTCGCCAAATTATGCATATAGTACTATTAAAAAGGCTAGTTACAATAATGGTGTCCAGCACAACCCACCCCTCAAATAAAACTAAGAGGGTGCTTGGATACGTTTTAGTCCCATGACTAAAAGTAGTGGGACTAAAACATGCTAGCCTCACCCATGCTTGGATCCAAATACTAAAAAGGCTAAAATCAAGTTAATGAGCATTTATTATCTTCCAAAACCTCCAATCCAGAACTTGCCTGTGTTAAAGGAGAGGAGTTAAATGAGTAGAGAGAGGACTAATCCACATTTTAGTAGGGGTACCCCTGACTAAAAAAATTTAGTCTCAAGACTAGTTTTAGCCCCTCTTTAGTCAGGGGTGCTTAGAACTTTAGCCTCTTAAAGAGACTATTTTTAGTCAGACTAAAATAAGTCCCTTGGATCCAAGCAACCTCTAAGCATCCTGGAATTCTTTGACAAAACTAACAACCCTGAAATTCTTTGACAACTAAACTGCTGGCTATATGATGTTGGCCATATATATTGTACGTATATAATGTGAAGAAACGAGTGGTAGTACTATACCAACTAAAAGATGAAATGTAAGAAATACTAGTATGTACGTACTGTAGAGTTAAAGTAACGAGAAGAAACATAACATAGTTCTGCTGGGGGCTCAACACAACACACCCCTCAAATTAAATTAAGCACACCTGAAATTAAACTTTGCAACTATTCCGGTAGACACTGCATTAGAACCACCATGAGTAACGACACTGCCACCTTACTCGGAGTCCTTGTCCACGTCCTCAACTTCGTCCTTGTCCTTCTTCCTCTTGGCCGATACTTCTTTGCTTGAACCGCACACTTGGCTGTTGCTCTTCATCCAACCCTTGTAGATAGTGAAGCAAAGGTAGCCATCCATTGCAGCGTAGTAGATGTGGTCTATATGTAGTACATTCTGCTGCCATGCATGACGATGAAATGTGTATGGAGGTTTCTCTAGTTTACCGTACGAAGGATGAACCATGGCTCCTGCCAGGGTCAGCATTAAAGGCTGATGAGAGGACACCAACCGATTCTTCTGGAGGTCAAAGGGGTTGCCTACAACGAGACCTATCCGATGCAGGACATCCCTGTCGTTCTTAAAGTCTACAGTAATGAATTTCACTGTTTTGTCCTTGAGGAAGATCTTAAAATCCTGGCACTCAACGTCGGCATGGCATATGTGGTAGACCAAGCAAACGTTATGTACGCAAACCTGGATCACAGTGGGCTTCTTCCTCTCTTCATCCTTTAGATCCTTCTCTGGTCCCAGGACTGTGGCGTACTCAACATCTAGCCCAGCGACCCACTCATCATCTGAGTTTCCGAACATGCGTCTAAAGCGAGAAAGGCATCCTTTCACCGTCGCGGAAGAACGGGTGTAGATGACGTCGAACTCATCGCCGGTGATGGTTCTAACCTTGTACTCACCGCCGATCGTGGAGATTTGGGACGCCATGGATTTTGGAGGAGGGTTAGGATTAGTGGAACTGCCGTAATGTGAATGGACGGGACGACTAGGAGCGAACCGCTGTAGTATTAAAGGACGTGCGGGGATGAGTAGGAGCGAACTGCCAGCGTGCGAACGGCAGGGTAGTGGCTTTCCATTCTCCCATGATACGGGCTTCCGAGAGCCCTTGGATCTGAGCTCAAATGGTTGCATGGCGTTATTCTAGACCTATGGGTAATATCCTATCCTGGAGGGTTATTCTGCAAATTTTCAGCAACTTAGCATGCGACCGTTTGATTTCAGATCCAAGAGCTGCCAGCACCCCGTATCATGGTCGCGCCTACCACGACCATCGCATCGCTCGTGCGGTCGCGCCCTTCGAGATTTAACATGGTGCGTTAGGCTATCTGATGTTGGCATGTCATACATAGTCATCACTTAGTCACTCATACTACAACAAGGTTGGCTATAAGTGTATTTTTTACTCTTCTCTATCTCTTTCTTCGTACTCCCTCCGTCCTATAATATAAGAATGTTTTTGACACTAGTGTAGTGCCAAAAACGTTCTTATATTATGGGACACAGGGAGTACTAGTATTTATTGCATTTGCCAAGGAGTGACCTCTTCCAATGAAATGGTGTTGCTAAGTTTGCTTCATTTAATTAGCTATAGACTCAAAATTGTCTTTTCACCTAGGTACACACGCTTAGCACCCTTTCTTCCTTGGGTCACCAAACTAGTCTCTCTCTTCTTGATTAACTTGCGACATCAGACTTTATGCCTATGTGGCAAGCTTAAGCACCTGTAGGAGCAAGTAAAAGTAAGTAGAATAGTGCGCTTTATAGGGCATTTTTGCATATGTGGAGGAAAGAGAGGCAAGGAAAAAGTGGAGAAGTGGGCTCTCATGCAAGAGCCAGCCTCTACTACATGGTGGAGTATTGGGAGAGGCACCTGTATGGAGGTGGTCAGGAATCGGGAGACTCACGCCGGTCGTAGCGCCGCAGTTAAAATGATAATGGCAAGTCAAATCACGGGGCCCCACCTGTCTAGCAGTAACTCGCTGTCAAATCACACAGCCCTATGTTTGCAGCAGCCTACTCCCTCGTCTTCTCGTGTCTTTGTCGAACCGACTAGGGGGAACTGCCCCGCCACCTACCGCGCAGGAAAAGCCCCGCCCTCAACTTTTAAATAGTATACAATATATTAATTTTTTATCCATGGATTGCACCCGCGCCATGGAGCAAAGCGTCTAGAAAAACGGAGGAGAGATGGTGGTCTTGCAATAGAGAAGAGGGAGAGGCGAGACGATGGTTTTGGAATGGAGATGATGGAGAGGAGAGGAGGTGGTTTTGCAATGGAGAAGATCAAAAGAGGGAGAGGCGAGACGGTGGTTTTGGAATGGAGATGATGCAGAGGAGAGCAGGTGGTTTTGCAATGGAGAAGAGGGAGAGGAGCATGCGGCATCAATTTAGGATTGGACGAGAGGGCCGGCATGCTGTGACTGGATCAAAATCAAAATCAATTTACCCTTCAATTAAGAAAACGACCCCACATTAACTAGTCTCCCTTTTATTCTGGGTCATAATTGACCATGATTTTCGCACATAAAATATATGTTATACGTTGCAAAAATAATATAATTTGAAAGTACATTCAGATACGAACCAAACGATACAATTTTTGGTGACATGCATTCACATTTTGCTTGTCAAATATAGTACGTGGTCAAACTTTGACCCAAAATACGCAAAACAACAAAAAGATACTTCCAAGACCAGCGCCGCTCTTCCGCTCTTCTCCTCTTAAACCACCGCCTCTCCTCTCCTTTTCCAATCTAAATGCAGCACCGCTCCTCTCCTCTTACATTTCAAAACCACCGCCCCTCCTCTCCTGTTCCAGTCCAAAACCAGCGTCGCTCCTCTCCCGTTCTAATCCAAAACCAGCACTGCTCCTCTCCTCTTCCATTCAAAAACCACCGCCGGCAAGTGAAGGTGCTGTGGAGAAGTAGATTGATGGAGGAGTACAACCGATACGTGAGGATCACAGATGGCGACCCTGTGAAGCTAGCTAGGATGTTGGAGATACAGTCTTGGTTTGACAACAAGGACCAACTAGCAGCGACGGCAACATCCATGGCCAAATATCTGCAACAGAGCGAAAAGGCGGCGATACTCCCGGAGGGAGTCGCACCGGAGTACATAGAGCTGCTCCTCTGGGCCATGGAGCAAACAGATTCACCGAATCCGATCGTGAGGGAGCGGTGGCGGGAGTATCGATCCCAGATGGAGCATCCACCAGAGATTGAAGGATCGAGCATCTACTAGGTGTCGTTTGTGAGGGTGTCCTGCCAGAGCGAGCCGGTGGATTCTTCGTCGACCGAACCCAACTGCAAGAGGAGAAAAGCAGTTGGCCCGACGACGCTTCCCCGCCATCGTCTCCCTCGCCTTTCACATCGTCTCATGGGGCGGCTGTCTGCCGCCGAGGAATAGGAGGGGGCTGCCCCCCAGCCCAATAGTCGGGCAGGTTGTGAATTGTCAGGAGGAGCTTAGGGTTGTCAGTATTTGTAGGTTGTGAATTGTGTTTTGTGTTGTGTATTTGGAGAGTACTTTCAGATATGAATGTCTTTTGAATTTCAGATTTGCAGTATTGAACATATGAAGTATTTTATGAATTCTAGATATCTATTTTTAGCACTTAAAAAATGTAGTTTCATAGGAGTATAAAAGTGCAGACAATGTGATTCTCAGAGAAGAAACTGCAAGTCTCAGTTTCAGATAAGAAACTGCAAGTTCAGTTTCAGATAAGAAACTGAAACTTTCAGAGGCAGAGCATTTATATTAACACGGCCTTTTCAAACAGGGTGTCACAGCCCTAGCTTTGGCCTTGCTTGTCATTACATCATCATCTTGCATCATGTTTAAATTTCTCAGAAACTTGAAATGGGGATGATCAAACCCTAGCAGCAAATGGAATTCAAATAGGTTCAACTAAAATAAATTCCAAGAACCCAAAATGGTCTTAGAAAAATGTTCATGATTTTTGTAGATGCTGGAAACAGCAACCAGAGGTGATGCACATTTTTCCTAGCCATCTTGGATTTTACCTCAACACATATTGTATTTGATTGGGGCTCCAAAACATTGCAATAAATATTTTGACAGCTCCAAATATTCTGAGAAATATTGAGGGACACTGGATTAATTCAGAGAGTTCCCAAAAAATATTTTCAAAATTATATAAAAATGATTTGATGTTAAACTAAATCAACACAGAGGCAAACAAATAGAAAAACATAAACAAATAAAAGGAGAGCAAACTTACCTAGCGCTTACCTACAGCCCAGAGGCTCAGCACTATGCAGCCTAGGAGCTGGCCCAGCCACCACCAGTGCCAGTCGTCTTCAACCCAGCACCAGAAGGACGCTGGGCGCGTGCTCGTCGCGTGCTGGCCACGCGCCGGGCCACCTCCTGCTACCCGGCGCTGCCTCGACGCGCTGGATGATGCCACGTTTTCCCCTGGACCGCCTCGTCCTCTCCCATGCCTCTCTTCTCCTCTGCTCTCCTTCTCCCGCTGCTGTCGAGCGCCTCGCAGCGCGCCGACGACCTCCAATGCGGCCACTGGCCACCGGCCACCCCACGCCTCGCCGACACGCCAAGAAGCTCCGCCTCGTTCCCCTCTTCCTCCTCACCGAGCCACATGGTGCCTAAAGACCCTGGACGCCGCCAACACCGCCGTTCCCCTCATCGGTCACCGTGGATCCTCGCCGTCAATTCAGGAGCTACCGGGCATCCTTGACCTCGCCCTCGTGCTCGTTGGACTCGCTGTGAGCATCCGCACCAAACCCTCGTCTCCCCGATGCTGATTTCTTCCTCTAACCACGGGCTCCGTCGAGCCGGAGAGCTCATCGCCGCCGGCCACGAGGTCGCCGTGGCTAGAGCGAGTTTCGCTCGCGTCCGAGCACTGGTACATGCTCAGGGAGCTCCCAGGAGCCCAACGCAGCCATCAGCTCGCTCGCTAGCGCGCTACAGTCCTCGCGCCCGTGGAGCCGTAGCTCCGGCCACGGCCTCGCTCGCCGCAGACGCTGCTCCCGGCCACCTCGCAGCCTCTCGTCCTATCCTTTGGATGCGGACAAGCAAGAGCTCCTCCCCTGTGTGCTCAGCGCGCCAAATCACCGCCAGAAGCTCAAATCCGAGCCGCACCACCGTCGTTTTGGTCGCCGCCGGCCAGGCTCCGGCGACTGCCGACGTGTCCATCATTAGCACTAATGACCCCTCTAATCACCACCCCACTAGTCACTTACATATGGGTCCCACGCCTTTAACTGACCATAGTTTAACTCCTGTTTAGCAGTAATTAAACACAGTGGCCCCACGCGTCAGCTTTGAGCGTGCTGACGTGGCCGTTGACCTGGGCCCACTAGTCAGCCTCTGTTCCTGCCCTGTTATGTTGACGTGCGGGCCCCACTGGTAAGGTTTGACCTGGACCAGCCCCTATTGACTTATTGACATCGTCATGACGTGGTGCTAACGCAGTAATGCTTTCTGGGATTTTAATAAATCAGAAATGATTTGTTATTTTTAGAAAATATCCAAAACTTTGAAAATTCATAGAAAATCAACCGTAACTCGGAATGAAATAAATTATATATGAAAAATTATCAGAAAAATATGAAGAATCTGTTTATGGAATTTTCATGCATTTTTGAACAAGTTAACCTCACTGAATAGGATAAATCATGATTAGGGAAATTTATGAACTAGCATTTGGAGTTGGAGTTTAACCTTGTTTGAATTCCACTTCAATTAACTTGGCTAGATATTGCATTAGGTGAATTCAGTACCTTAACTTGACATGTCATTCATGTGAATGTGCATTGCATTGATTGTGTTCTTTCTCTGTTTGCCGGTATTTGTTCCCCCTCAGTAAACGTGGTTTCGTCGATGAGATCGATGACACCGATGAAGAACTATACTATCTTCAGAAGTGCCAGGCAAGCAAGAACCCCTTGTTCATTCCGATACAATCCCACTCTCTCGCTCCTGCTCTCTTTTACTGCATTAGGACAACAACGATTCAACTGTTACATGCTGCGGTAGTTGAACCCCTTTCCTGTGCATGACCTGTCATTGCCACAGTAAATAGATGAAACCCACTAGCATGAGTAGGATTTGTTTGAGCCCTGATGTTCCTACTCATTCATGCTTGTTTGTCATGCATGCTATTGCTTAGAGTTGTGTTTGGTCTGATTCATCGGGGGTGAATTGGAAAGTTGTGAACATGTCCTACTGTTGAGAGCTAAGTGTGTGAACACGATTTGGTAAAGGTAGCGGTGAGAGGCCATGTAGGAGTACATGGTGGGTTGTCTCATTACAGCCGTTCTTAGGAATTGAGTTCTGTGTTTGTGATCCATGAACAGTTACTACCACACATTGGGTTTCGGTAACTCGACCCCTCTCGACTTATTAATCCACTCGATCTTTGTCCAGGAGTTGCAACTAGTTTCTGCTGTTTGTAGGTAGTGTTAGTAGTCTACCAAGTGGCACCCGGTACAGGTGGGCTTGGGACAGACTAGACATAGTGGCCCGGTGTACCAAGTGGCACCCGGATGGTGGGCTTGGGAACCCTGCACACATCTTTTGGCGCCGTGAGCGACACCCTGGCCGGATCTCCTTGCGGATGGAACCTGAATAGGCGATAAACCTGGACAAGAGACTTGTGTGGTTAGTCAGGTCGTGGCTGACACCCTCGCCCGGCTTCCGCTTGAAGGTTGCCGAGGTACATGAAGTGTACAGGGCGATAAGTGGCGAGAGCGTGTGTGAAGAACTACACCCCTGCAGGGTTATCATTATCTATTCGAATAGCCGGATTCCTCGGATATGGAAACTGGGACCCCTTGCATAGTTCTTAGACAAGTGAAAGTGGATACTGTAAAATGCGCAAGATAAGCGTGAGTGCTATGGATGGCCTTCTCGTAGGGAGACGGGAGCGGATCCATAGTGGTGTATTGATATGGTGAATATGTGGACTCGTGTGCGCCACCTCAAAAGAATTGCTTGCAGTCATAGTCCAGGTTAGCCACTGGGTCAAAGCTGGCTTGCTGTAGTCAAACTCCACTACCCCCTTTGTTGATACCGATGCATATGTAGTTAGTTCTGACGTAAGTCTTGCTGGGTACATTTGTACTCACGTTTGCCCATTTTATGTTAGTAGTTCCACGTGGACTTCGCCGTTTAGCTTGCTACCTCAGCTACGATCTTGTGCCCTCGGCAGGATCTGGTAGATAGTCAGGCTTCTCAGCCTTTTTCATTTGTAGATGTCTGTACTTAGACATGTTAAGCTTCCGCATGTGCTTTGACTTGTATGCTCTGAATGTTGGGTCATGAGACCCATGTTTGTAATATCTTGCTCCTCGGAGCCTAATGAATAAATACTTTGAGTCGTAGAGTTATGTTGTGATGCCATGTTGTATTTACACATATCGAGCATATTGTGTGTATGATTGAAATGCTTGGTATGTGTGGGATCTGACAACCTAGTTGTTTATCCTTGGTAGCCTCTCTTATGGGGAAATGTAGTCTTGTGCTTCCATGAGCCATAGTATTCCGCAACAGTCTGGTTCACCGGAGTCCTACTAGCCCAGCACTACTGCTCCGGAACACTTAGACTGGCCGACATGTGTTTCACTTCGTTCTTGTGTCTGTCCCTTCGGGGAAATGTCACGCGGTGACATCCGGAGCCCTGCCTAGCCTGCTACAGCCCGGGTTACCGGAGTCCTGTTAGCCCAGTGCTACAGCCCGGATTCACACGCTGCTGACCGACATGCTCGATGTTGATTCATGTATGCCTGTCCCCATAAGTTGGTGCCACTTTGGGTTCACGACTAGCCATGTCGGCCCGGGTTCTCTGTCATATGGATGCTAGCGACACTATCATATACGTGAGCCAAAAGGCGCAAACGGTCCCGGGCCATGGTAAGGCGACACCCGTGGGAATACCGTGTGTGAGGCCACAAAGTGATATGAGGTGTTACCGGCTAGATCGATGTGACTTGGAATCGGGGTCCTGACAGCTTTGGTATCAGAGCCTGACTGCCTGTAGGATTACCAAGACAAACTGGTCGAACTCATGTCTAGAAATGCTTTAGTTATGTAAGGGAATTTATTGTGGAAGGGAACGTAAGGCTCTTTTTACTCCTTATCCTCATGACCTTCTGATCTGAGTCATCCTCTTCCTTTCTACGGGGATTAAGAACTAGGCCTTCTCATCTATCTATCAGGATGACGAGTTACTAATCCATAGACTTATAGGATTGATGGTTTCAAGCCTCAGTTCAGTTCCTACTACTTCTGTGTATCGTCAGTGGGTCTCGAACCTTGATATTGTGATGTTGAGTGGTTATACCACCATTTTGCCGGATGTCTCAAATCTTTTTGAGCATTTACAGCCGTTATGCTGTCCGAGTCATCCCAGGTTTCTAAATAGTCTGATGCATTTGCAAATTCCTTCTTTTCATTCCTAATGTCCCTTTGGGCCAGTTCAACCACACTAATCGGTGAGTTGAGGTACTCTTTTGCCTCGACATATATGTTGGAGCTATTATTATGACCCTAGGCGTCTTATAGAATCACCTAGTAATCTAGGCATGTTTTGTGTTCCAGTGTGATGATTCTGGCCGTCATTCTCAAAAGCATCTCGTGATGCCACTTAGTAGTAGGTATTCTACTCTTGGGTTCCTGACCCAAGATTCACTCCACTTACCTTCTGTTGATAGTGTTTGCTAGTTCCTTTAGAATATTAGTAACTTTGTGATAGTCCTCGAGGTCCGTGGTATTTTCTTCTTCCAAGTACCATGGTCTGCTTATGGCAGAAGTTCTTTTGAACCAAAAGATCACAATAAGAGTGCTCTTGATGAGTTCTTCGTTCTACATTGTGAATCTGCCTGTTCTACCTTTCTACATGGGTTAACCAGAAGAAATGTTGAGCTTTGCTCGACATACTAATCTATGCATCCACAACTCAGAAAGATATATGTTCCTTGAGTTGTCCCTCCTTAGTTGTTTCTGACCTTCGTCTATCAATTGATAGTCGAGGGTATATCATTGCATTCGTTCATCAAAGTCTATTATTCTTGTGGTCCGTCGTTCTATTTCAGAATGACTAGGAGAAACAAACTCCAGTACCTCATCCATGTCCAGGATTGGGTCAAAGTAGTTGTGCTCCGCGGATCAAAGTGCCAATCCAGCTTTTGATTCTATTCTACCCTGAAGTATTGCCCTCATGATGCCAGGAATGTCATGATAATTGCACCAACTCTTATAAATTCGTGATGCAGTGATACTTCTCGCCATCATCATTCGCTCCTTGGTTCCGTGTTGTTGCAACCGGAATCCCGACAAGTGAACCGTGATGTGTGAAATCAATACTCCTAGCAGCCTTGTTGCTTTGTAGTTAAAGGACAATAATTTCATTCTTACCATGTTGGTTATTGAATCATTGTTCTAAGATAGATTGTGCTACCTAGTCCTGGTTTCTGGTGCACCCTTCGATTGATGAGTTAGGATTTTGTCAAATCCTCACTCATTTGATCATATCGTCTTTCCCTAAAAAAACAAGATTGTTCTCAAGCTTAGCAACATATCGGTGGTTCGTGATCTTCCGGATATCTTCTCGGAAGTGTTACCAGGTTGTCACCTGACCGCTATGTTGAGTTCGTGATCAAGTTGGTTTTCCTCCAAACCACCCATTCTCCAAGAATCTGTGTTGGATACCCCTGAGCTAGTTGTTAAGCTAAACAACAACTTGGAGAGTTGAAAGATAAAAGCTTGCCTAACTTAGTTCATTTTAAAGGGATATCTTTTGTGTGTGTGTGTGTGTGTGTTGAAGAAAGATGATATCTTCATCGACTGGTCCTCGTGATTAGTTGTTGGATCTATTGTCTTATCAAAATTTCGACTTGAGTATGGGCTATCGTCAAGTCAAATCAGAACCAACGATGTCCGTAATGTTGTCTTACTCGTGGTTCATCCCCCGAGCATACACCATTACATCTTTTGGTCTGACCAATGTTATCACTGTGTTCACATGATGGTGGAAGTCCAGTGATATGGAAATTCCGATGAGTTGCTATTGAGCCCATCAACATCATTTTGTCTCCCCCATGATTCATGCTGAACATCAACCTAGTGTTGAAAACTTGTGTAAGCATTTTCTTCATGCCCCGTTCATGAAGTATATGTTTGGATGAAAGAAGTGACTTCCTCTCATTCATGTGCATTCGATGCAAGTTGCCACCATGAATGTGAGAGATTTAGTTTTGCTACCTTTGGAATCGTCCCAAGTCAGTCATGCATGTGCAAAGTATACTATGGTTTGGTAGATTAATTACCTCCACCCCATATGTATTCCCTAGCACTCCAAGCCACTGATTGATTTTCTCAAGGAAAAGGAATTTGTTGTGTTAATTCTAGATCATGCACAAGACTCTGATACCCTCGATGATGGTTCCCAACCAGAACTCGATAGTGTTTTATTGTAAGACTACTACATGGTCATGTTTGTCTCGGACAACGTGTTCACACGTATGTAGCAGAACCAACTCATGTTTTGGAGCTTACTATCATAGTTCATTTCCCGAGAATCTTGCAATGTCATCTCGCGGATTTGTGTTGCAAACTTTCATTTTTCCATCCAGACATGCTGTCTGAAATATTCTGTTACCATCCAGATCTGAATCTCAGGCAGATATGACGGTTGGAACTTCTCCAAGATCTATGATGTAGGTCCTGACAAGGTTGATGTCCTGGCCGACAGACCTAGCCGGAAGATCTATTATTGTAGTATCTTGAATGAGCAATTTGGCCACCTCCCCATAAGGATTTCGTAGGATTTACTTCCGTAATTGTTCCTTATGGATTCTTGTGCTCCCGAAGTCCGACCTTTTACTTGATGTTCTAGATACCAAACCATATCAATAAATGGGTTACGTTAGCACATCAAGGAGAACATTAGTGTAACGCCCCCGATTTAATCGTACACTAATCATGCACGCAAATGTGTACGATCAAGATCAGGGACTCACGGGAAGATATCACAACACAACTCTACAAATAAAATAAGTCATACAAGCATCATAATACAAGCCAGGGGCCTCGAGGGCTCGAATACAAGTGCTCGATCATAGACGAGTCAGCGGAAGCAACAATATCTGAGTACAGACATAAGTTAAACAGGGTGCCATAAGATGGCTAGCACAAACTGGGATACAGATCGAAAGAGGCGCAGGCCTCCTGCCTGGGATCCTCCTAACTACTCCTAGACGTCGTCAGCGGGCTGCAAGTAGTAGTAGGCACCTCCGGTGTAGTAGGCGTCGTCGCCGACGGTGGCGTCTGGCTCCAGGGCTCCAGCATCTGGTTGCGACAACCAGGTAGAAGGGAAAGGGGAAAAGAGGGAGAAAAGCAACCGTGAGTACTCATCCAAAGTACTTGCAAGCAAGGAGCTACACTACATATGCATGGGTATATGTGTAAGGAGGCCATATCAGTGGACTGAACTGCAGAATGCCAGAATAAGAGGGGGATAGCTAATCCTGTCGAAGACTACGCTTCTGGCAGCCTCCGTCTTGCAGCATATAGAAGAGAGTAGATTGTAGTCCTCCAAGTAGCATCTCCAAGTAGCATCTCCAAGCAGCATCTCCAGTAGCATCGCATAGCATAATCCTACCCGGCGATCCTCTCCTCGTCGCCCTGCGGAAAAGCGATCACCGGGTTGTCTGTGGAACTTGGAAGGGTGTGTTTTATTAAGTATCCGGTTCTAGTTGTCATAAGGTCAAGGTACAACTCCAAGTCGTCCTGTTACCGAAGATCACGGCTATTCGAATAGATTAAACTTCCCTGCAGGGGTGCACCACATAGCCCAACACGCTCGATCCCATTTGGCCGGACACACTTTCCTGGGTCATGCCCGGCCTCGGAAGATCAACACGTCGCAGCCCCACCTAGGCAAAACAGAGAGGCCAGCACGCCGGTCTAAACCTAAGCGCACAGGGGTCTGGGCCCATCGCCCATAGCACACCTGCACGTTGCGAGGGCGGCCGAAAACAGACCTAGCCTAGTGGCGTTCCAGTCCAATTCGGCGCGCGCCGCTCCGTCGCTGACGTCTGAAGTGCTTCGGCTGATACCACGACGTCGGGATACCCATAACTACTCCCACGTAGATGGTTAGTGCGTATAGGCTCGTAGCCAGACTCAGATCAAATACCAAGATCTCGTTAAGCGCGTTAAGTATCCGCGAACGCCGAACAGGGCCAGGCCCACCTGTCTCCTAGGTGGTCTCAACCTGCCCTGTCGCTCCGCCGCAAAGTAACAGTCGAGGGCCGTCGGGAACCCAGGCCCACCTCTACCGGGATGGAGCCACCTGTCCTTTCAGCCCCCTCGTCAGAATCACTTGCGGGTACTCAATGAGCTGACCCGACTTTAGTCACTATCTGTATAGTGTATGTATGTATAGTATATACCCGTGATCACCCCCCAAGTGATCACGGCCCGATAGTATAGCAAGGCAGACTGACAAGAATGTAGGGCCAATGATGATAAACTAGCATCCTATACTAAGCATTTAGGATTGCGGGTAAGGTATCAATGACTGTAGCAGCAATGACAGGCTATGCATCAGAATAGGATTAACGGAAAGCAGTAACATGCTACACTACTCTAATGCAAGCAGTATAGAGGAGAATAGGCGATATCTGGTGATCAAGGGGGGGGGGCTTGCCTGGTTGCTCTGGCAAGAGAGAGGGGTCGTCAACTCCGTAGTCGAACTGGGCAGCAACGGTGTCGGTCTCGTAGTCTACCGGAGAGAAGAGGGGGAAGAAATAATGAATACAGAGCAAACAAAGCATCACAAAATATAACAAGGCAATACGCGGTGTTCGGTGTGCCCTAACGCGGTAGTAAGTGATACCGACGAAGGGGGGAAACATCCGGGAAAGTATTCCCGGAGTTTCGCGTTTTCGGGCAGAGGAACCGGAGGGGGAAAGTTGCGAGTTTGATATGTTAGGGGTGTGTGGTGGACGAACGGGCTGCGTATCCGGAATCGTCTCGTCGTTCTGATCAACTTTCATGTTGAAAATATTTTAATCCGAGTTACGGATTAAAAGATATAATTTTCTAAAGATTTTATTAATTTCTGAAATTTAACTAATTAATTATTTAATTCGAAAATGAATTTATGACGTCAGCATGATGTCATGCT